>NW_023665632.1:0-102320 GCF_014743375.2 Drosophila subpulchrella
GTTGAACCAGTTGATTTGAGCTTACGATCGCCGCGCGGTAAGTTGCTAATTATACGCTATCTAAGTTGACTCAACCTTAACTCGTGTGTATGGGGTGTATACTGGCTGGGCCGAAAACAATTAATCAATGAAATGGCCGCCACAAGTTGATCACTTGAAAAAGCAGGTCACAGCGATATGGAAAATATCGAACAAAAGCAATTTGCATTTCTTCTCTAATGAAGTTGAACTTTTTTATGGGCATAAAGTGCTTAAAAGATGATTTTTGGGAATACCTTTGGTGGGTGGAGTGAAAGGTATAAAAGAAACCTATTGTGGGGACAATATATGCAAAGTTCTGGTTTTGTAAGCAATATAGTATAACTATAGAGTTATGCAAGGCAGAATTATAAATAAGTTGTACAACTATGCCAAATACTCAGCTTCCAAAAACGAACACTTTAATGAGACTCAAACAGGCAAGCCAATTTTGGGTGAATGGCTGAGAGGCATATAAAATAAACTTGTCCATAAATCTGAAAATTAATAATAATAAAGCGCGAGAAATAAATGAGCTTAATTAATATTGAACGAAATTCATAACATAAAAACACCAAATTCCTTTGTCTTTATCTCTGGACTTCAATCAGATCATAAAAAGATATTCTTGATCGGCAACAAATGATGAACAAACAATCTAACCGATAAGCTAAAGCGCAGCTCGTTTGGAACAATACAAAGATCTATGTTAAAGATATCTATCAGCATTTATATCAACCCATGATCACACTCCTCTATAAAGAGCTCCAAACACCGAATTCCTTAGATCTTTCAGGGTCTTCCCCCGACCTATCCCCCGCGGATCAAAAGACCGAGATTATCCGGCAATCTCGCAGACAGGTTCAAACAAAAGAGGAGACAAAACGTTAGTCATTGCCTAATGCTCATCAGGCTGGGCCATTCATACGTGAAAGCCTGATGAGCATCGCCATGGGATCATCAGCAGATCTGCTGTGAGCCCATTAGGTTCATGCTGATTCCGCTGTGAGTATCGCTCTACATCCGACGCCCAGCAACCTGACCCAAAGCAAGTGTCTGTGGGATTTATTCGTGATGAAGAAGAAGTTTACTTACTTTACCCACTTGACCGATCGAGCGATCGAAAGACCGACCCACCAACCACCAACTGTTTGACCATTTGACCTTTGGCAGCCTTTCTCTTTGCCTCGATGTGTACGAGTATGTGTGTGTGTGTGTGAAGTTAACAGCAACGCCCCGAAAAACCGAAAAAGCCACAAAAACTTGACTAGATAAATAGATGGTTAGTTATATGGCCATCTACTCAGCTACCCAGCTCCTCAGCCGTAGGGTGCCCAGCGGTACACCTAATTTAATTAAGAAGCCAGAGAGCTTACCTTAAATGGCTATACAGTAAGATTAACAGCTAAAAAAAACTGAGCTGAACCTCTGCTCCGTTCATTAAAGATATCCAAGAGCTGGAGATTTGGAGAGCCGGAGCTAAAACGTTGTTGTCTCGCCGCGCATATTAATCAATTAGGCATGATATTAGTGAGGGCATCATTAATTTTGTCAATGCGCTCACCTGGCCACAAAAGCTATTTGAGAAGCGCATAGAGAGGCGGCGACGGCAATCTCTCATGCTAATGGTTTATGGCGTGCTACCAAAGCGTCCACAGGTCCACGGGTCCACCGATCCACAGATCCGTGGCGAATGTGTTAAATAGCGTTAAAATTTGTAAAACAAACGGCACATAATGGTTCGGGTTAATTTCCAACCTTAACGGTCATCTGAACAAAAACTCAACTCATGCCACCCGAGCTGAGCTGAGATTTTTCGGCACACATAAATTATGGGTTTTAAATAATTATGCAATTAGCCAGCATAGCGATAGATAGCCTCAAATTGCCAATGAATGGAGGGCAAAGCCCAAAGGCCCGAGAACCGAGGAGACAGTGCCAAATTCCCACCAACTCTAATTGCAGTGCCCAGAAGAGGTGAGAGCTGGTGAGCTGGGAAGCCGGGGACTGCAACTACAACTTGATTTATTTAAGCTACCCAAACAGCCCATAAATAAAGCTGTTGAACTAGCCACCATTCCAGGAGCGGAGCAGAAGGGTGGAGCTGTAGCTGGAGCTGCAGCTCGAAGATCGGGCAGGAGAGTCTCTGAACTGAGCCTGGGACATCCACAGTGCCTTACCCAAAAAAAAAAAAAAACAGAAGAAGAAAAAAACCCAGCACAACATCTTACAATCCCACACCACTAGTGGTGGAGCCCCTGCCTCATTGCCGCACCACCAAAACCACCAAACGATCGGCCTCTCGCCACTCAGGGGCATAGGCTTTCCAGGTTAAGTAGATGCGGCGACACGCGGGTCGATCCAGCGAGCGAACGACCTTAAGACGGAGATCCCAACCCGAATCGGGGGTCTGCCGGGGCACTGGGGGGATTCAACCAGGCGACGATGTCGGAGCATCCACGGCATCTATCGAATGATATGCAACATTTAGTGAAGTGCTCGAGTACCAAGCATGGGCTGGGGCATATTGATGGCAAGGTGAAAATGTGACAGGCAGGTGGGCGCAGGTTGGGGATTGGGCTAAAGGGAAATGGGAATGATCATGATCAACGGGCGATGGTATCTGGGAAATGTTAGGTTTCGTTTAGTAACTGTTTAGTAATCTTTGCAGACCCAAAGTGGCATCTTAAAGTTTGTATATCGCTTGAGAGACTACCGAATAATATTATCATAATTCATTCCATTAGCAATGATATGAGGGAATATTGTTTGTGTGAGTAATTTGCTAAGTGATACATTTGGATGTGTGTATACTACGTATGTTGGCTGAGAGGCGGCAGAGCTCCGGCAGAGAATGCTTGTACCCTCATAGATTACTTCTAATGGCGAACATTGGTTTATGTTGAAAACCATTCCCAACTTTATTCCTAATCAAGATGATCTTTGTCTACCAAGTAATTGATTTTCGACCCTTGTGCATTTTAAAGAAAGAGATCGGTTATTTTAGTGCTGGAAATCTTTTTCCAATATTCTTTTATAGAGAAATCCTCGATCTAATCCCGCAACCCCATAACAAAAGTTGTGTTACCTTTGCTGCACTTCATCGGCTCGGGGATTGTGAATCGGGGATCTGGCTGGGCTGCTGATTTGGCAAATGCATCTGCTGCTCCCCCAGCGATAGGATAGCCAACTGAAGCCAGATCTCATAATCGCTGGCGGCTCCCAGCGACCTGGAGAGTGGCGACTCCACTCCACTTGGCCTCGCCCAGATCTACGAGATCCCCCAATCCCAGATTCCAGATCCCAGATCCCCGATGCCAGGCCCGCACAATGCGATTCCGAATATACAGGGGGGTTATACTTCAGCACAAGGGGCGTGTGGACGGACCGCGGTGATTGTTTTTTAATTATGCTTCAGCTGACACCCGGCCGGATGACCATTGAAGATGGGTAGATGGGTAGATGGTGGATGGTCTGGGGAACCAAACCGAAACTGGGTGGAGACCTCGGAGCCGTGTCTCTGGGCCTGGTTAACATGGCGCGTATGTAGCGCATCGAGTTGACTTGACTTGACTTGACTGAGTGACTGTGACTGGCTTTTGAGGTTATGTGAAAGGTCAAGTTCGTGATCGCATTCAAACATTTTTGCCAACCACTCATCTCGCTGCGCAGATCGGGCCCAGAGACTATAGACCAGGCCCAGACCAGAGAAACTGGGATGGAGATGGAAACGGAGACCCAGACCCGGGAGTAGAGTGCAAGGAACACGAGTGTGAGTCGCCGCCGCCGAAAAACAGCAGAAAAAAAACAAAAACAGAAGAGAGAGAAGAAATACCCGACCCAAGCGACGTCGCATCGTAGAAAAATTGAAGATGAGCGTGCCACCACCACGCCACGATTCTGCCATTCCCGTCTCTGTCTCTGTCCCTGCAGACCCCATCCCCATCCTCATCACCATCCCGGCCCACCCTCTCACCCATCCATATCCCCATCGCAATCCCCATCTGGCGGAGATCCCACCGCTATATCCCGCCGCCCTCGCCGGAACCGAATTGAGTGAATGTAAACTGTGGTTTACTTGTTTCCAGCGTTGTCATAGTAATTTTTCTGCACTATAACAACGGCCAGCGTCGCCTCCAACAACATCGAAATATGCACTGAAAGAAATAAACAAAGATCTGATAAATAAGATCTAACACTCTCACAATTTCCTCCCTTTAAATAATATACATCAACCTTTTATATCCCAAATTCAATATTCAAATCTGAAATATTTAGGATATGTTTATTTATTAGAAAAGCATTCTTTATAGACCTTTCACACCTGCCTCAATTGTAGCAATGTCACGGGGTTTACATAACAAAGTCATGGTAGCCTCGGAAAAATGTTTACTCAAACATAGTTGCCTAGAGGTATTTTATTGGTTGATATGACTTTATTAAATTATTCGACTAAGATAGTCGAAGGCAGGAAGTTATAATCAATTTTGCAGACTTTTAAAATAATATTAAAAGCTCTATAAAGGCCCCTAATGGCATTCGATGTTGACTAATTGACTATATGATATGATATTTCAGTCAAATAATTTGACTAACTGACTGAATTAAAAAAAACCAAGTAGGATTGTTTTCACTTCTAAAGGACTAAAATTGATTCTTTTATTAATTTCAAAGAATTCATTTAGATCGAACCCAATTCCATTAGTATTTTTTCTCTGTGTATAAACTTTGGGGTGCTCTCGGATGTTCGGTGGCAGCACTCACCCGAAAACATTGAAACAAGCGGAGAAAAATGGAGATGCTGATGACACTGGAGACACGTTGTCTCTGGCAATCGTGCAACTGACACACCACCACCACCGACGGCACCACCAGTGAACCACCAGTACCACCGGCAACAAAATGCTAGACAGCATATGCCACACGAAGTTTTCAAAAGATTACACTGGACAACAGGCGACGCGGATGGTTGGGGTGCGGCCGAATGGAATTTCTGGGCGGGGAAGATGATTTGGCAATTGGTAATTGAAAGTTTATGCAAACAGTAATTGCAAAGCTCTTTGGGAGGAGACAATTGAAAATCTGTGAATACTTCAGTAGCTAGACAATAATCTTGTATAAAGATATAACGGTTATATTTTGTAAGACATTTTGGTATTAGAAATATCACTAAAAATAAAATTTGATCTATTTATATTAATAGGATACTAAGCTTCTGCAAGAAGGTCAATTACAAATGACTAGAACGATTCTAAGCTTTAGAAAGAACCTTAAAATGTTCAAGGAAAATAATCAAGAAAAAAGTTTTAAGATACTCCAAAACACTTCAGATCTTCCTAAAGCGGTACGTTTCTTCCAAGCCAAGATTAAAGTTCTTGCAGAGGGCACCTGCTCTATAGAAAGAGACACCCCCAACTCCCCGAAAACCCGGAGCTAATCGAAAGTCCCTCTTTAACCCGTTAAGCCAAGATGCCCTGCATCTGGGCAAGCATAAATCAAAGTGCCAAACCAAACCTGTTGCACAGTGTTCTCCCGCGTGCGCATCTTCTCAGGCAGAGTCAAAAAAATTACAGAAAAGGCGGAAAAAAGAGGATCATGCGAACAGATCCGAAAAAAACCGAAAAATATACAACGATGCAAGGAGGCAACAACCACGCAGTCGAAGTCGCAGACATCACAACAAACACAGCACAAAATCCACACAACACTGAAAGAAATGATGTAGTAAATTAATTATTGACATTTGAATAACGTAGTTGATATACTTAGAAAATTTAGAAAATACTAGATACGAGGTATGATGTTATTTACTTTTAAAATTGTATCTTATTAAAAAAGAATGGCATATTTTAGTAAAGGCTTAAAATCTTTAATTAAATATAATCCTAAATGGGATATTTCCATATTTAAAATTATTAAATAACGCAATGGATAATATATATATTTAAAAATGAATATGACATCCTTGGACTTACCAAGATTTTTTTATCAGTGCACCGAAGTAGATCCACGCTTTCGTGAGCAAACAATTCGAAAGCTGACAACGACTTGGAAAAGATCTCGGCGACGATCGATTCGTGTTAGTCATCACAGTCAACTCGGCCCACACGAATCATAATGAGGCTGGGGCTGCTCCTCAAAACTGTGCCATTTATCGGATCGATAAGGCCCAAACCGATTGCATCTAAGGATCTTGGTTCGTTTCCCAAGTTTCCCAAGATCTTTTCGTGTAGCTCATTAGCCTGGCAAGCTAATTTCGCAAGCCACAGACAATGCCCCCAAAAAATAACCAAAAAATAAAAAAATAAAAAAAAACAGAGGCAAGCTGGCTGCATATTTATTGGTCATAAGTGCGGCAAGCTCACAAACAAACAAATAGTAAAAAATTCAGCAGGCAAAAAATATTTGAAAATTTGTCTCCGACTCGAGTTGCATAGCAATCGCATATTAGCAATTTGCATTGTCTACTGGAGCACACTTGGTCCGCCGAAAGAGTTGGTTTACTTAACTCTACCTTTCCAATAGGTGTATGTTTTGAACCCCCTCCATAACCCCCTTTTATTTCTGTTCGAAGCTGTGAAAAAGAATTCTCGGAGCAGCGTCTACAAATCGTGCAACGGCAGCAGCTCGCTCTTCGTGTTTGGCAAACAAAAAAATTTGACTCATGACTTGGGGATAAAAGGAAAAAAAAAAAGAAACAAAAAGCAGCTAAACAAAGTAAACCACCCACCTATCCACCATTCACATCCTTTTTTGGCCTGGTCCTGGCTTCTGCTACACTTTTGGTTTTGCTCAAATTAGTCCGTGCATGCGGCGGGGAATGTTTCTACAAATTAACGCCAATTTCGTATCACGTTATTAATAGTTAACCATTAAATTGACCGCCCCCAACTCAGATCATTATCTGTTTTCGGCGGCCGAGGCTAACAAGGCTAACCGGCAGCAGCAGCAACAACAAAGCCTTTTAACCGACCACACTGTGATTCCTTTTCGGCCAAAATTGGTCTTGCGGTCTCCGGTCTGGTGGCCCGAATGCAGCTGGTTGTTTGGCTCGAACGAACGTCTTGCCTTAATTATCTGGAGGAGCTAAAAAAAATATAAAGTAAATACAAATATCTACATATAGACTTAATGCAGGATGCCTGCGAATATCAGAAGTTTTTTTTAAGGGGGTAGAGGGAGAAGTGGAGCAGAAACAGCTGCGGTCGCGTCACCTTTGTTTACCGTATCGAGCGATAAGCTTGTTAACTGTTAACCAAATCTGTAGCGGCCGATGCAATAAACATCGGAGCTGCCTGGCCAAAGCAACTTGGCCAACACACACGGAGAACGCCCACCAACCAGATCAACCATGGCCATGTGCACCAATGGCCAATTCCTCAATGAACCCCAGCCAAACGGCTAATTAAGTCTCAGATTCAGATTAGAGATGCCGAAGGCCGGGATAGCCGGATAGCAATCTCAATGTGAAGGTGGGCTATCCTGAGAAAGGAACTTTGACTCTTATCGCTAAATAGTTTGAGCGGGGGAGTGGGGAGAGTAGTTTTGTATAGGAGATAAATTCCTCCAAAAAGTATACAAAAAAGTATACGAAAACTTCACGAAATTAGGCATTCCAAATATTGCAATACAAATATATTTTATTTATCTATATAAAACACTTATTTAAGAGAAGAAAACTGATAGAGAAAGATTTCAAATCGTAATGAAAGGGAGATGATGATTTAAAAGGAAAAGAAAGTTTGTAACTAACCGCCACAGATAAAAGAAAAATCAATATAGTTTTGTACTCAGAAAATTACCGGAACTTCTTGATCTAAAAAGATATTTTTGATATGTTGTTATATTCTGAAAATTTGAAATTTTATTATTATTTTCCCAAAATGTGAGATTTTTAAGACCACGGACGAAACCCTAAACCCCTATGTCTGTGTACTAACTAATTAAATAGAAAATCAATTTAAGATGATAGATAGCCTTTGCTTATAATTAAAAAAATATTAAATATCCTTCGTTTTACATTAAAAAAATATGTTAAAAATTAGAAAATGTTTTAAAAATTGAAGCTAGAAATGCTGAGTACAAAACTTTACAGAAAGTTTCTTGAAAATTTCTTAGTGTGTTTTCTTAATTTATTATTTATAATTTTCCTCTCGATTAAATGAATTTAGCAAAAGAAAAAGACCAACAGATTTTTGACTTAAAGATGTCAATTTAACAACCATTCATAAAACTATTAACGATCAATCATTGAAAGCCATGTAGTTTCTTATCACTCCTTAGACATCATCATCATCTAATTTAAACAATTGCATAGATCTATCAAGTTTTGTTCTCAAGATACACCTCCGAAGGCTTTAATTTAATCCATGCCATCGATTCCGTGTCAAGTGTCCATCGCTAAGTCATGTGTAAACGGCAAAACCGACTGCGACCTGGGCTGCAGCGATGCATTAAGATAAACAAATGCGGATCGAAATCGGATAATGTCATGTAGCCATGTCATATGTTAGGCCAGCAAAAAAAGCTCCAAACTGGAGCACTAAGTCAAGCAAAAACCGAGCTGACAAAAGACAAAAACCAGCGAGGAAAAACAAAAGTAGGGGAAAAAAAAACATTCTTATCGATTACACCTGAGACCTCAATCAATAAATTGATTGTTAGCGATCAGTTTAAGGCAGGCAGGCCATGCGGAGCTCCATCGTTCCATCGCATGTGCTCAGCATACAAAAGAGTTTTTCCTCGGTTGTTCGGTGTTTGGTTGTTTGGTGTTTGTGGTTGTGGATGTGGCTGTGGATGTGGTTGTTGTTGACTTTGCTGCTGGTCGGCTCTTAAGATAAGCCGCCTGGTGGCTGCCGAGCGCTCTCCGGCGGAGGCCCGTTCTTCAGATTCAGCCAGGGTCTTAGCCAGATCTTGAGCCAGAGCCTCAGCCTGAGACTGAGACTGAGACTGAGACTAAGACTGAACCTGAGCCCGGGTCCCAGCACTTTGATCGCTGCATTGCGATAGGCCAGAGCAGCGATTGGACCAAGTCCAAGCCGACCAGGCGGCGTTGTTAGGAAGTCGTCGTTGTCGTTTGCTGGACTGTTTGTTTGTTTGCCAAGTGCACTGATCAAAAAATAACATATAGTTATTTTATATTTTGAGAGATCCAAACATAATTATAAGCATGTCATAAACATAAAGCTATAGTAGTTATACTTGCGTATACGTTTAAAAATGGAAATTAGGATGTGCTAAAAACTTGCCAAGGACTATACAATTTGTTTTTAAAGTCCTTTCAATTTTAAAAACTGTATTTTTAAAAAGTTTGTTCAGACTAAAAAAAATTAGGCCATTGATCGTGTACAGATCGTGTTTAAAAATGCAGTGGCAGAACGTCAGCAGAGCAGCGGAAGAGGCATTTCCTATCCCGCGGGCCGTCTGCTCTGCTTCTGTTGGTGACCACTGAATGGAAGGTATTCTTATATGATCAACAAGAGTTGGATAAAGAAAATATGTCTATTATGACATAATATTTTTTTTATGTAACTTCAAATGAAAAAAATAATTGATAAATTTAAAATGTTATCAAATTCATAATTTTACCCGTTCCTCACTTTTATAGAGCAATTTTTATTTCTTGAATGTTAATGTCCTTTCCTGAAATTAAAAAAAAATATTCTCCAGTTCTAAGTCATTTTTTTAAGATCTTTTCGCACAGTGTAGCTCAGTTTTGGTCCATCGCCGCACACTGTTGTTGTTTCATTTCATTCGAGGCATAAAGCAAGATTTGTGTAAATGTCAGGTGGTAATAGTGACACTGTGCGCCACTTGATTGGTTTTACTTTGGCCAAGAGCCACAGGAAGGCCCCCCATCTCTCTCCCTGTCCCTCTCTCCCCCCCTCTTTCTATCTCCCTCTCGCCGTGTGTGTGCCAATTTTTCGTTGTGGCCGCTTTTATGGTCGCAAGGTTGTTACGGTTCTACGGCGGTTGTTAGCATTTCTTTAATTGGCTCATTTTCGCGGCACATGTTCAAAAAATATACAGAAGTCCAACAAAAATTTATTGCAAGTAAATTAAAACTTATTGAAAAAAACGGAGAACTCCGCGGCAATCGCATCGCAGCCATCAATTAAACATGTAAATAGATTTCGGCAAACATCAGGTCCCATGTGGCGTATGAGTAATGTCCGTAGGTTTTCAGTTGACAGTTTGTCTCGTTGTCTGAATGAAAAGAATTTGGCTGCTGCCTTGGATTGTCAGCTAAAATAATGGCTTTAAAATGGCGTTCAAGATTCGTCTGTTTTTTTGGCGATCTGTTTGGGGAAACTATTTGAAAATGTTGCAATAATAATACAAGATTTTTTGACCTAGGTATTTGATTTATTTTTAGTACTTTGGAATCTATTTCAGCAGTACATTGTTAATTTTTTTATGAAATGAAAGTTAATAGTCAAATCCGTTAGGAAATCAAAAAGATTAAGATACATTTATCTGTTGTTAAATAAAATTTGTAATGTGGTTAATCATCTGAAATCCTTTTTAGAACTAATATTTGATCAAGGAATAGAAAAATTGTATTTCTTTTTTGAAGCGTACATACATCCTTTTAAAATTGGTAGTACTGAATGCAAATATTCATTTGATTTATTTACTGAATAAACCTAAATTGCAGGATAGCTCCTATAAATTCCGTTGGCCGAATGACCTAGATTCGAACTTTAAAACCATTTTCAAGGCTGGGCTACCTTTTTCGTTTCTTGAACTCTGCCACAAATCTTTCCTTAACGTTTGGCTGCCAACTGCCAATCGTTGATGCTGCAGTGGCCAAATGGGATGAAAATAAAAATAATAAAAGCGATTTAGAGACGCCCACTGAACGCAGTCCCAGCGGCAACACCCTCACACCCAGCAGCAACATCAGCAGCACAACAGCAACATCAGCAGCACAACAACAACAACATCAACAGATCGAAGACAACAACAACATGTGGTAGTGGAGCCTTGGCAGTCGAGTTGTATTTGTAAATTGAAAGCACACGCTGCGTCATCAAAGTCATTAAACTGTCGACTGCTTACGGAAGTTTTGTTGCTGCACTTGGGTTGCTCTGGTGTTGCTTGGGTGTTGCTCGTGTGTTACTGTTGCTTTTTGGGTGTGGATCGCTCTTCTGCGTTTTGTAACTGATATGCGACACAAGGAACAGCAACAACAAGCCCAGCCGGCGGCATGTGGGAGCATCCAGTTCGGCACTGCGAGAAAAAATCATTAAAATCAAATATCAATAATGTTTTATTCATGTTTTATTATTCGTTACAAAAAGATAAATGCATTTCCTGCTGGTTCTTAAAAAAGTATTCTTCAATTTAGATTGGGTGTTGTTTAGACGTCAGTTTCCTTAAAATACGAATTGTATCCACATTTTATTGATAAGACATTAATTTGTAAAATCATAATATGATTTGTATTGAAAATCCAACTAAAAAAACCGATTTCACATAAAATCTTTCCTCACTTGGATAAAATATTTAAGTTCTTTATGATTAACCATTTAATAATCTTTTTAAGAACCTTTAGCAATTTGATTGACTTATTGAGATTTTTGGAAGACAGACGTACAATAAATATTATAAGTTAATAGAATAAAATAACTTTTGGTATATTCTTCTTTTTCAGTGCACTTGTATGTCATCGGAGGTGTGGGTGTAGGTGTAGAATGTGGCAAGCCACTCACTCAGTTGAGGCAGTCGGAAAAAGACTTCATACCTCTCGCTTCCTCAGCCCCGTTTGAGTCTGCGATTGGCAGCCAGCTTCAAGTGATTTAGAAAGAAATAATAAATGGGGAAATCCACGAGGTTTCGATGATCGGAAATAGGCGATACTCTAACAGTTTTTATTTGCTTTGAATTAGAAAGAGGTTACAATAAAGTTGTTCCCAAAGAGAATGTTTATTAAGAGAAAGCCCAAGTCATCTTAATTATTATTATATATTATATAATTTAGAATATATTATTTTCTATCTTTTTTTTAAAGACTTGACCAAAACTTTAAGTCTTATGAAAACTGAACACTTTTGCCAAAGTTTTTGTCTTACCTCTGTACACCAATGCAAAAGGTGATTGAAAAAACATCTCCAATTCAAAAGATTTTAACTTTCTTTTCCAGAAGATCCTTTTGTAAGGATTGTAATTTCTTGGGAATTATAATGACTATTTTTAAAAGACTCCCCTATGAATGTTTCCGAATATTATGCTTCAAAAATATTCTAACAAATCAAGAAGCCATGTTCCTGATGACATTTAATTTTAAAATCCCATCTCCATAGTTGCTGTCGTTTTGGTGAAGGGTATGAGATTTTAATAAATGCGGCAAATGCTGAGAGCAGCTCCGGGTTCGGCTCGTCTCCCCTCGATCGGGTGTGTCTCCCATCGGCGACAATTTCGCAATTCGCCAAAGGTGTGTTCTGCCCCTCCGAAACACCTTCCCCTTCCCACCTTAAAAAAAACCCCCCAAGACTCCGCCACTTTTAAACAATTCATTCACTCATTGCAGTCGGTGCATTTCAAACGTAGTCGGCGTTTTAATGACACGCGCAATTGGCTTCGCCTGCCCAATTTGCCAATTTGTCACCGAAAAGTAAAACCGCATCGGGAATTGCCAAATTCTGGATGAATAACGAAATCCGTCTGCAGTCGAACGCCAGAAGATGGAGGTGGAGGCCCTGTAAGCCGCAGTTCGTCAGTCATTCGATTCGGGGAGTGTGACTTTGCTTTAATCGTGACTTTCACAATCAACCTTCAGAAAGGTTTTCGAAGACGACGACGGCGACTACGAGTAGCGTGTACCAGGCGCAAAATGGGTTGCAGACAGGCAGAAAAGACTCCGAGAGCACAGCAACAAGGGGAATAAACTAACAACTTTTCAAAGCGTTTACTTTGGCGCTTCATCGAATAATATTTCTCACGATCTATTTTTTTGTTGCTGCTGCTGGGGCTGTCTTTTTTTTTTCTCAGTTTTGTTTTTGTTTATCTTTTTTTTTTCGGGGCACTGGGAGATTGACTCGGTGCAGGGCATCAATAGACAGCCCAGGTCGGATTGGTTTAGTTTATAATTCGATCGCCCATCTGCCTTCTCAGTCCCTTTGTGCTGCAGTAATTTTGATCGCCTCGATATTTCGGGGGAACTTTTTCACGACCGACATTGGAATATAAAGCAAGAAAATTGTATTTCATGCATCGGATCTTGTCAAGATTGTCATCGGAAGTGAAGAAAATTCTAGCCATGATCGTTTCCAAGAACTGAGCTTTGGTTTGGCAATTGCTCTGATTGTTGTGATGGGAAAAGGTGTAGATTTTAAAGCCAGTCTTGAGCAAATTATATCGATTGTCTGATTAAGTGATTCAATTATTAAAACTTAATTGTTTAGCCCATCTTTTACTATTGTAATTTTTAGGAAACATAACATTTGGTTAAATGAAACCTATTGATTCACAATTAAAATTTTAAATGGATTGGTTGAAATGCTTGACAAAACTTAATACATTTTATTAGTTTTAAGAACTGGAATATGGTTTTTAAACTACCAATTTAATTTCATAAAATTTTTTTTATTTTATTTCATAAAAACTATCCAATTAAGCAATTATCCCAATTACTATGACCTACTGAAAAGCGCACCGGGTTCCTTTTATTACAAAATAACATTGTTTATCCCCAGAGGAGAAACTATGAAAAGACTTAAGCCATGTTGCTTTTATGGCAAGGATAAAAAAAATCAGCTTAGTTTCCTAAATGCATGCATCCACAATTATAATCCAATTAAATTTATGTATCGCTTAATGGGGACGTTAATGGTAATGGGACGTAAAAAAAGGCAAACAGAGAGGAGGGGCGGCACGGAATCCTAAATCAATTTCCTGTCAGCCATCAACGAGCTTCATTCAAATTCCTGTGTCCGCGGTCTCCGTGGGGATTTGGCAATGGAACAGAGGAAAGGAACTATGTAAATGCAAGGCAATCTCCATTTGGCATTGCCGTTTGGCCATTCCCATTCATTAGGTGGCCATTTCAATTAAGCCATAAAAGCCGAATCTAAACTGAAGACCAATTTTCCAAATCCATCCCATTTCGCAGTCGCAGTATTCCACCTTTTTTTTCCCCCGCTTTCCCATCGATTTTCCAGCCACAATGTTATTGCCTTTGCATGTTGGAAATCATAAAAATGTTAAATGACAAGCGGGCGCATGTTCATTTTAGCGTTGTCTGTCTGTAGTTGCAGTTGCTCCTGCTGTTGTTGTTGTTGCTGTTGTGTTTGTTCGCATTGTCAAATTGCGATCAAAAACGCAACAAACGAAACATGCCACACGGAGCCTGGCAAAAGACAGAGTCTCAACCTCTTGGACCAGCAGCATCATGAATCAAAGCCCAAAAGCCAAGCCACCATCAAACACTCTTAGCTTTTTAGCAGCAACAACATCGCCCCCCCCCCCCGAAACAACAACAACGGGCAGAAACAACCACAACAACCAGCGACAACCAGAATCAACTGAATGCGTTTTAACGGCTACTTGTCTTTAGCTATTTATTGAAAGGATTTTCAACACTCGCACAGAGAGCCAAGGAGATACCTGACTCAAGAGGTCTTTTACACTGGGGAAAAAGGGGGGAGAACAAACTAAATATATTAATCAAGGAAATTTTGCTATTAACCTTTATTCAGATCGATTAGCAAGATAACCAATTAAATTTAATTTTAAAAAAATTAAATATTTTTTTTAAATTGTTTATTGTTATAAAAATATACAGCTTAAAAATAATAAAGTAAGCTTCTTTGGAATGGAATGGAATTTTAAAACTGCAATGTTTTTTTTTTTAATTTCTCAATATGTGAGATGCCTTCATAAAGTAATATCAAAGTTCTCTCCTTTTTTCCCCGGTTAATTGATAATTTTAATTGTATAAAAAATACTTAAAAAATTTAATTACTAAATGTTAAAAAAATATAAATTAGAATTAAGGTCATGGCATGAGTAACATCTTCATCTCCAACATTATCTCTCAGTGCCTTTCTCCGCTCAATCTGCGTTCGCTGCCTAAGTCTTTCGTTTGCTGCCTGCCAGTTGCTAGCGTCAGTCATTCATGCATTCAATCATTTAATTCAATTTGAAATTGTACAACAAGTCGCACATTTGCGCCTGCCACATGTCCACAACCCCGAGACGGAGTCTCTACTCCCAGACAGATCCAGACTTCGACTGGGATTGGGTTTGGGATTGGGGAATGGGAATCGGAATGGGAATGGGTATGGGGATTGAATTGGGAGCTGTGTAAGCTGCTGAGCATTGATGCCACAAGTCGGGCCGGGAAAAAAAAACACACACATTTGATTATGAAAAGCCTGCGTCTGCAACTGCAACTTTTGCTGCGTCTTGTGGCTGCAACCAAATCGATAAAAATAATTGGTTGACTGTTGCTCAGCTGACTGCGACTGCAACTGCAACTGCGTCGTCGACTTTGCGCCTGCGCTCGAATTCTGTTGAATTTTCAGTTTGACATGGATTGCTGCTGTTGATCGGTTGGTCCCGATCAGGGATCGACAGGCGGGAAAAAAAGACTGCGGGGGGAGAGACGACCATTACAACATGGACAGCAGACGTTGGCGGTTTTCCCACGTTCGTGAAAATATTTTTTCGCAAATTATTGGTAAAATAAAATTGTGCACATTTCGGCCTAACGATTTGAATGTGCGCGCTCTCGTACAAGGAAATTAAGGCTGGCGAATGGAGTAATCCTAATGAAGCAATCCCAAAATAACACACGTAGCCTCCATATATATACATAAATATGGCTGATGGATTCGATTGTGCAATCAGTGTGAGAAATTTCATGTGATATCCTATCGTGCGACATGATAAATTCTTGCGATACTTTTGTAAACATTTTGAAAGTAAAAGTGGTAATGGGTAGGAAGGGAAAGTTTATATGTTTGGCCAAAATGGATGGGAGGTAGGATTTCTGAATGTTCAGGGTTTTGCTTGGCATTTCAGAAATGAAAGGGTATTTCTAAAGGACATTCCTGGTAATTTCCAATGTTATTTATAGAGTTATTCTCTGTTTATAACAACACCACCTTATAAAAAACGCAGACAAGAAAATGTCTATTTAAACCTAATCTTAAAGGATAAGTTTAAATGTTTTTGAACTTATTACATTTCTGATTGATATTGAATATTACTGAGTCCGTAAATCTGGCATTCCCATTCTTTTAAAACTTAAAATGGTCGTAAATGCACCATTGTTAGCTTAGGATTATTATAAAGTATATAAAAAGTTACGGTCCTGACTTAGACACTTTAGTTAGGACACTAAAATCGAATTTCCATACGTAAGCTTTTAATCATATTCGCCTTCCTTATCTGTAAGTAAACTTACTTCTTAAACCTAAATTTTAAATGGTTTTCTTAAGAGTCGTTAAATTCTCTACAACGTTCTTTTATCTATTTACTTCCTACAAGAGATGACAGCGTTACGCAATCCCCCAATTAATTTCACTATCATTAAACACATTTTCAGCCAGTTTTATGCCCCCGTCCCGCCCATTGGGTTGCGTAACAAGTTGTTTGCCCTAAATCATCTTGCAAATCTGCAGGAAAGCACACGAGCGAAAATGAAAAATTCCTGCGCAAATTACGCAAAAGCTGGAAAAACAAATGTGAGCAAATTTTTATTTACTTAACGTGTGTAGCTGGTGACAGTTGTCACGGCTAGGAGTCCCACTCCAGCGGTCTTGCACTTTAAAAAATTAATTGCCGAGATTTATGAGCCAGTTAGTGGATCGAATCGGGTTCGCAAGTCCGAGTTGTATATACATACTTATATCAGCAGATGCAAGTCCAAAACCGAGCTGGAGTCCGAGTTAAAGTCGGAGTGCGTGCTCAGTCCGTTAGGAGTTTAGAGTTGAGAGCAGAGCCTTATAAGGCTGCCGCGCTTTATGCATAAGCTGAACCACATTTTCCAGCCACTTCACACTTTTATCTGTTTAAAATATGAAGCGGCAAGCTATGGGAAAATCTTTTTATAGACCAACCTCCTCGGGATCGGAGTTGCCATCGGAGGCCCCGCAGTAGAAAAGAGCCGACAGTCAATTGTGTGAGGAGAAGAGATTTGCGAGTTCCGATAAAGCCGAATGCAGTTGGATGCACTCGTGAGATGATGACGATGCCCATGGAGGAAATGGAGGTGGAGTTGGGATGGGGTCTGGTCTGGGTTCGAGCTGGGATCTGGCATTTGGGAGCTCTATAGTTGGAGAGTCGTTTCCCCTTAGGCAATTTTTGGTATCTCCCCCTGTACCCCTCTTTTTGCGGTTTATGCCCCACTCTCTATAATTAGACAATAAACAAAGCCACAGACAAAAGGCATTGGGTGATCATTTGGGGCGTGGTTTAATACCTCACAACAGACAGCACACACACACACACAGACTCTCGACCACCGATTCAAGCCAATGGGCAATCAAAATCAGCGACAAATTGTGCATTTTGTGGTCACAAATTGAGTTAACGCTGCCAAATTAGCGGCATGAATTTATCGCTCGGCCAACGGCCAACAGGCAGCAACAAAAGCAAAGCCAGCTCACAAAGCGGGATTCGATTCGGGTTCGGATTGAGAGACTCGGACTCGGGGATTGAGAGTGGGCAAAAGCAAAGCAAAGCAAAGTAGAGCCAAGCCAGGCCAAGCCAGGCGCTTTAATTAAGTCTTTACGAGGCCAGCCAGTCGGGCAGCGGCAGCCGTTGTTACCAGACACTGCGAGAAAAATCGCCACAGATTGTGGATCACCGACCACAGACCGAGACCACCAGGAGCCGTTCCAAATCGATCCTATCCGTAAACAATTTTTCGGAGACTCTGGCCATCATTAACCACACGATTTACCGCTTTGAGCCGTCAAGAGCTTAGAGACCATGGAAAATCAGCTGCGTGACAGTGACTAAGTGAAATATTCAAGAAATTAGCTGTCGGTTAAAAGTGGAAGATTAATTTAATCAAACATATTAATATCATTTTAATCGATATGGTCAATGTAGGAAAGAAAAAATGAAATGCCTTTCATTTTAAGCTTTCCTACTGTCCCTATCTACTGACCTTTCAATAGATAATTGAAGTTCCTTAACAAATATGTACAATTAAATAATATTCTTGTAGAATCGTTTTCTCAATATCGTATTCATGTCCTAGTTTGTTATCAGTCAGAGAAAGTTGACATTGACTTAAATATTTTCTAAGATACTAAAATGACGCGACATGAAGATGGATAACTCAACGATAAAAGTTAACATGACATTGAAAAATCGGACTTTAGAGGTTTGTCCTAGCGATACATTGATCTCTGTATCATATATGATTTAATTAAAATTGTTTGTCATTAAAGCCTTAACACAATTTTCTCACAGTGCACGTCTGGGATAGCCAGCACCATTTGAAATTGGGTGCACCGCACAGCTCGGCTCGCTTAAATAAATAAATCTGCTGCGGCTGCTGCTGTTGCAGCTTGCTGCTCTGTGGCCAGCAACAATTGGCGCTCGCCTCTTGCCACCAATAAAAGATCGCAGCTCGCTGATTTGACAGGTGAACAATTTTGGGGTTGGGCAGTTTTGGGTCCGAGTTGCAAGTTGCAACTTGCAGCAGCTACGGCATGTGTCGCTGCCTCTTGTTGTTGCTGCTGCTGCAGGTGCCCACCCACCTGGCTTCGATTGGCGGTAACATTTGTTTTGCTCGCCAGATTATTTCAACAAACTGGTGACAACAAATTAATTTAAAAGATTGCCCAGATATCAGCTCGGTTTATATTTTACTTGGGTTGTTAGCCCCCTTAGCAGCAGCATCGGTGGGTGGTTGCTGGCTCAATTGATGACCGCAGGAAGATAGCTGGCAGCAGGGAGCTGGGATATATATTTTATGAATACTTTACGGCCGACTGTGGGAATGGTGGGAATAAGATAGCATCTCAGGCGATTTATATACCCTTTATTAAGTTGGTTATAGGAGGCGTAAATGGGAGCCTTTAATTGGGGTTTAAGGTCCTTAGGGGTCGATTTCTCAAAGTCATGTTAACTTTTGTCATTGAGTTGAATGGCTGTTTCGAAAATCCTTTGTTTCATGTTGGGTTATATCTGACTGAAATCGTGTGATAACAGACTGTTTAACGATTTGACGTTCATAAAAATGACATTGCATTGAAATAAACGTATTGGTCTTTACGAAAAATTGTACTTCATGGTAACTTTCTCTGACAGTTAACAACTAGAGCCTTAACATGACATTGAGAAATCGGGTTTAAAACTTTTTCACCATTTAATTAATTTAATTTCCAAATAAAATTCTTGCAATCAAAACTTTACCAAATTAGTTTCCAATAAGCCCCACTTTCAAAAATTTCCGCCACATCCCATCTGCCCATCTTCTGTCATTCGCTAAGTCTCAATCGCATATTGCTCGCTCCCAGTATGCAAAACGCTGTTGTTTTAAAAACCGCAAAACCAAAATTGATTGCACACTTCAAATACCATTGAAAAGGCGCATGACGGATGCGATCGGATCGGGCATAGAGACAGCCTCGAATAAATATCGCCTGGCTGGGCCATAAATAAAGCGAAACCAGAGAAAAATGTGCCGAAATCGAACATTGAACATCGATTTAGCAAGGTCAAACGGAGGAATTGAAACTGGCTGTGGGATCGCCTGATCGCCTGTCTTTTTGGCCGCATCGAAGCTCCCAGCTCCAGCTCCAGCTCCAGCTACATTTCGATGGCAACTGCTAACTGCTGGTCGCCCGGGCCCTTAAACTTTTCAAAAGTCAACAGCAGTTTAAACTCGTTTGCAAAACACTAACGGGCAAAACGCCTCAGTGCCCCCTGCCGCGCTCTACACTCAATTTGTTTGCCCAGCGGCATTGAGAATTGGAGTGTCAAACTTTCAGCTTTCGATGCACGCCAGGATCCCGTCCCAAACCCATGGCAAAACCCATGGTCGCAAACCGACACAGAAACGGAGTCATCGCTACACGGAGAGGAACGGGAATTACAATTCAATCTGAACATAACTCTGTGAAGTTGAGTCATATTCCACATAGTTATCAAAAAATGTCTTAAGTTTGGCATAGTTTTTAATAGCATGGTCACACTATATTCTGGCATTACTGTCGATAGGCTGGTAGCTCTAAAATATAAGCCAGGCCTTATTTTGCTGTTGTTGAAAATACATTTTAAGATAGTTTAAACTACAGATGTCCACTCATATAAAAACGTAAATAATTTATTGCATTTGCCAATTGTGTCTCTCAGTGCATTGACTTGGAGAAGGAGGAACTGCAGCGGAGGCTGCCTGCGATGGCTTCTTGCTGGTTTTGTATTGACATTAAATGAAATAATCTGCGATGATTGTGCATTAGTTGCAGTCGGATGCTGTCCCATGATGGCCAGGGACTGGGGTAATAGTTCTAGACTGCTTGCTGCCTCTTGCAGTGGACTCCAGGGGGGGGATTGGATTGGGGCGGAGATGGGAGGACTGGAGGATGGGAGGACGGTAGGATGACTGCTCGTGGAGCATCGCTGGGTCGTGGTTCCCATGGCATGATTTTGCATGAAATAATGTGGCGCACGAGTGGGCGGGCAGATCCGTGCGGGGGGCCACTTGTCGTGGAGCAGTCGTTTTGGCATTGCCAAAGATACAAAGCACAGTGGGGCAAAGGCTTTATCAAAATCAATCAGTTGGAAGGATCATGTTAAATAGTAATGTTAATGTCAAAAAGATTTGTATCAGAATATCAAGCAATGGGGAAGAGAAACAAAATGGTACGGTTTAACGGGGATAAGTTAATTTCAAGGGGTTTATTTATTCAATGAATATTCAAGTCCTATCTTTAAAAAAAGGCATGTTAGTACTTAGTCTTAACTTATTTACTTGGTAAATTACCATATTATTGATTTGAGTTTTTTGATCGCAAGTAACATATAAAACATATCCATAATATTACCACCTGTTTGCTTACCAAGGGAAAGCTCGAACTGCTTGGGAATTTTAAGGCCACAGAGGGAAAAAGATGCTGGGGTCCTTGCTTGTGTAGGTGACTTTGCTCATAAGCCTATTTAATGTTTTAATTTTTTATTTTTATTAATTAAAGATTGGATTTTTACATTTATTTGATCCACAGTACCTCAGGCTAGTGTCGCCCATTCGCTGTTGCCTTTTGGAAGCTTCATTCAGGCGCTTGTCTTTCGGTTTCTGTTTCTGTATTTTTTTCTCCGTTCGGTTCGGGGTTTTCCGCTTTTCTGTTTCTGTTTTCAGCCGCCAAATTTGCGATGAAACAGGAACCGTTAACTGCGGCAATTTGTGCCTTCTCCCTCACTCACTTTCCGTCTCCCTCTAGGAGGTGTCTTTTTTAGTTAGTTTCCCACGTTATAATTCGTTAGATTTGCAATGCTTTTTTCGGTGTAGTTGGACTGCCTATTCCATTCGATTTGCTTTAGTTTTTGGGAGGCTTTAGTTCTACCGCTGATTGAAGGTTCTTTTTTTATAAAGTGCATTAGCAGAGGGTTCTATTATGTTCGGTTTCTCAAAGTCTATTATAGACTATGTAGAACTAGTATATCATTTTCAGACCTTTTTATATAATAAGTAAAGGGTGTAATATTCTTTATAATTTATTGAATATATCCTGGTGGAAATTACATTACAAAAGACTCAAATCAATAACTTTTTTCCCGAACAAAGATCATATTTTTAAACGAATTTCATTGAGATGACCCAATTTATTTAGGACATGAATTTTCTTAAGTTTTAAGATTATCATATGATATCTGTTTTAGCCAAAAGTCTCACCTATGTCATTGTACAATGTGTAAGTGCTAAGATTAATTGTTCTTCGAAGGAATTCCTTCTTTGAACACGGGGTAACTTGTTCCTTTCTTGTTTTTGGGAGTTTTTTTTGGGAGGTTCCTGGGATTCCCAGGCCTTCGGTTGACACTTGGACTTGTGGCCAGGGGAATGGGAATTGCGTGAGGCGGCGCCTTTCTCTTTTCACCTCTCTATTTCTCGCTGCCTATCTCCCTCCTTCTCTAGCATCACGTGCAGGCAATTATTTTATCAATCATTTAGGCGCTAGTACAGGTAAATGTTGTAGCTGCGAGCTCCTCTTCGCCTGGCTAGTCGTCTGGTTTTTTGTGGTTTTTCAGTGGTGCGGTGGTGCTGTGGCTTCTTTGCTGCTGTATTGGTGGTGCTGTGGTGGTGCTCAAACAGCGAAAACGCATTTAATGTCTGCTTAGTGTGATTACGACGCATTAATGCCGTGCTCTCCAGCCAAATGGCCAACAAACGTCCAGGCATCTCCACCTTGTGTCTGCGTTTTGTTTTTATTTTTTCTCTATTTTTTGTTGTTGTTCTTGTTGTATTTGTTGCTGCCTTTGCTTTTTACTGTTTTACAGTCACCGGCCTCGTCTTCTTCTTATACTCAGCTTTTGCCTGGTGATGTTGTTGCTGCCGTTGTTATATGTGTGTTAACTTTCAAATAAATTAAACATGAAGCCGGGATCATTTATTTCACTCGCTCCACCTAACCAGCGTAAGGCACAGAAAGAAAGGGGGGTTCGAAAGCTAATTATTAACATTAATTAAAATAATAAAAGGAAAATCGAATCTAGTAAGTAGATTAGGGAAAATACTCTTGAAACACGCATAAGTATATATGAGTTAACTTTAATTAAAATTAAGTATTATAATTCGAAAATGTTTGCGTATTATTGAGTTCTATAAATTTGACTAGAAATTTTATTTTTTATAAAATCATAACTTGTTTAAGCTTTAATCTAAATAAGAAGTTATAAAATAAAATATGTTCAATCGAAGTTTTTTTTTTTAATAATATTCCAATGCGACAAATTCGAGATTTCCTAAATATAACACCATACGAAAGGACATACTTTCTTCCAAGGATTGTCATTTTCTCAGTTGTGTGCTTATTAAAATGTTTTTTTTTTAATAATTGTACAAATTAAAGCATGTTTGTGAATTTCCATAATTCCAAGCGAAAGGACATACTTCCCTCCGAGAATTGTCATTTTCTCATTTTCTTTTTTTAGAAGCAGAAGCAGTAGCTTTTCTGTGAACTATAGAGTTTTGTATATTTTTAACAGAATCGTTAAAATATTTTTCATTGTGTAATCCTGGCCAAGTTTACTATTTGCTCGTTTGGGGGCAAGCTGCAAGCACATAAATACACTCTCACACACACACACTCATGCGCCGCAATGTTTCTTCATTTTCACATTAAATGTGCAATCCCCGACATTTGTTTGAATTAACACGCGGCAATTACCGCTCACCAAAACCAAACTCAGTTCCAAACTCGAACTCGAACTCCGTCCTCCAAAGCCCCAAAAAGCTGGGAGCTCAGCGATCCAATTATCCCAGCGGCTAAAACTCGGAAAGAGCCTTCGAAAATCGTCTGGCGAGGATCGGGCCGAAGTCCATCTGGTGATTTAGGGGGTTGTAAAAGTCGGTGCTTAACTGCACAATCGATCAATCCGCCGATAATGGCTGGAGTGATTGCGGGGTGCTAATTTTTAGATAAATAACATTAATTAATCTCGTAAACTTGGTTTATTCGCTGTAAAACTGATTAGGCGGCTACCTAATGGACTTGGCCTGTATTCGGTAGACATCAATCAATATGCCAATTGATATAAAGCACCCAGTATTTGTTGGGTTTAGACAACATAAGTATAGTAATGGTTTTTCAAGCATTAGGGTGATTGCATGTGTAAAACGTACTCCCAATTTAGAGCGATAACATTTTCCTAGAACTTGTATACAATATTTAAATCTTTTTTTATGACATGTATTGCTATATTGAGTGGATCTTAATTTTCTGAAACCATTATAAATAAATGTGATATCAAATATTACTTAACATGGCAAAATGTCTTATGTGCCTTAACATTAGAAGGATCCTTTTTGTGTTTTCTGAAGATTTAAAGCATCATCAATTTCTTAATCTCAGTTAACAATGAGAACAGCTATCTAGAATTTATACACCTTACCATAATCTTTGTTTTTATAAGCGACTTTAAAATTTACATAATAAATTTTTTAAATTTTTTTTTAGTGTCAGAGAAAACAGAAAATAATATATATAATAATATTCACTCCAATGAAATTAATATAATGCTTAGAAATAATTTTTATGGTATGATGACATCGGATATTAGATTTGTTTACTTGACACAATATTGAATTATTATAATGTTTATTGAAATTTAATATGACTTGAAATTATCGGATATTAGATTTGTCTATTTGACACCTAGCTAGATAATTCGAGTTATACCACTTATGAAACCACTACATGTTGTTTTAACGCTAATATTATTCCCACTTTTCCACACATTTTAAAATACCTAGCATCCATATGTGAGGATAGCTTTTATAGAGATATTTTGAGTAAGACTAGCATTAAGTCCTCGCCTGCCAGCCCATCGATTACGTATGCGCATCAATAAATCAATGAAATGCTGCATAAAATGATCATTTAATGCCCCATCCGATTCGATCCGAGCCCAATCAGAATTCTCCGGCCATTTCATATATATATATATATGTATAGCAAAGTTGTGCAGCCGTAGAAAAAACCACTTAAACTGCTTTGCCGCTGTTTATCTCAGCCGGCAGACAAAGAAATGCATAAATTATTTCTCGCAGGCATTTTAAAGCGCCTGTTAGCCAAGTTGCCTATGGCCAAGTTGCGACTAGCAACTTGCAACTAGCAACTTGCAACTTGCGACTCTGCCTACTTACTGGCCATTTAGAAAGCCTTCGCCTTTGCGGCCGTGTCCACGCTTTTGTCCATATTTGTACACAATTAGCAATGACACAAAAAAAAGAAGAAAAATATACGAAAAAGCCAGGGGGAAAAACAGAATCGCGGCGGGCAAAAAGAAGCACAAAAAAAAAATAATGCAAAAAGGAAACAAACTTCACACACCATAAATCGATTATCATTGCATACATATACAGTGGTCGGCATAAGTATTTTGACAAAATAAAAGTTAAGTATACTCATAACTTGAATTTACTTCTTGTAAACTATAGGCATCAATGGAAAGGTAATTTCAATGCCGTTTGAATGATACAATACATTTCTTTACCCATTCAGTACTTATTGAAAAGGACGAATTTGTGTAAATCAACTTTGAAATTAAAAAAAAAAACTTTTTTCCTCGTCTTGAAAACTTAAATTTTTTGATGCAAAAAGTTTCTTCAAACAAAAATAATAGTAACTGCAAAAAGAATTTTTCAAAAATCATTTTTCTTATATTTTTTATGAATTTTTGAAAATGCTTAAAAACAGGCATTTGAGCCATATTTTTGTCTTTTTCATACAAATTTTTTCCGACATTGTCACTTTCAAAAAATCATAAAAAATATAAGCAAAATGATATTTGAAAAATTCTTTTTGCAGTTACTATTATTTTTGTTTGAAGAAACTTTTTGCATCAAAAAATTTAAGTTTTCAAGACGAGGAAAAAAGTTTTTTTTTTTAATTTCAAAGTTGATTTACACAAATTCGTCCTTTTCAATAAGTACTGAATGGGTAAAGAAATGTATTGTATCATTCAAACGGCATTGAAATTACCTTTCCATTGATGCCTATAGTTTACAAGAAGTAAATTCAAGTTATGAGTATACTTAACTTTTATTTTGTCAAAATACTTATGCCGACCACTGTATATCGACACCATGGCGGGACACGCACACATATATAGGCATTAAATCAAATTGCGCATTTTACGCCTCGTCTGGTTTGTGCATAAATTTATTTATCGGCTTGTCCATCGACATTGGCTGCAACTAGCGTCGCGTTATCGCACACGCATCCAAGCCATCATCATTACCATCGGGGTAATCGTCATTATCGGCACGGCGATCATCGTCATCGTGATCGGCATTTGGACAGAGGACATCGGACATCGGGAAATCGGATTCATCGGACAGAGGACATCGGACAGCGGACATCGGACACGGACATTGCGTATACGCCATGAGTGCGCGCGATCTGTGCATGCATAAAATGTATAACAAAATTGTCATTAGCGCTAGGCATTTGTTAAGCACTCACAGATCGGGCCGATAAGTCACAGAAGGGGCCCAACTGCCTGGAGACCCCACTCCTTTATCCAGCTCTTGACCATCCATCCGTTCGTCCACCCAGCCAGTCATCCAGCCATCCAGCCATCCATCCATCCAGCCATCCATCCATCAACGCCAGGAGAGAGAACACGCGCTGACAATCAATGGCGACAAGCGAAGCTGCCTGAAACGGGTCCGGTTTTGGGTTGCAGGCAGGCCAGCTATTTCACACCTTCGCAGTGGTGTGCACTGGGGAAAATAAGGGGTAACAATCCTTTTCTTAAATGATAAGCTTACTTTTTATGAAAAATGATCATAACACTTTAATTCTTTCTTGAAGAACATATAAAGTTTGAAGTCATATGATTTTTAAATTATAACACATTATTACTAAAAGAAAATATTAATTATGAAGAGGATACTTCGGAGGTAAATATTTTTCGATATATATCGACTTATACGATAGACTTATATCGATTTTTAGGCTATATGATTAAAATGATAGTCCTTTATTTAATACAAAATTGATTTCTACAAGAAACGATATTCAATTATAAACGTTGCTGTTCAAAAAACACGATTCATTTTACTTTAACATTTTTTGTAGTCAGAAAATTTTTATAAAATCTTAACCTTTTTAGTAAATTAATACAATTGTCGTATTAACATTTGAGTGACTTTGGAGTCTTTTAAAGGAGGAGCTTTCTATATACCTCCATAAATTTGTATGAAATTTACACATGTTAAAAAAACCCAAAACTTAAAACCTTGAAAATAAATCCTTATGCACTTTTAAAAAAATATTTGAAAAACTAATATTATTTTGCAATGGATTTTGGTAACTTTGGCTAGTAGAGAATTTCACACAAATGCATTAGTTTTCACTAGATTTTTCTCCCCCTGTCTTTGAAGCTCTGGGATCTTGGCTCTTTGGCTTTTTGGCTTGGACTGGGGGCCTGGTGTAAAATGCCTGCATGATTGGCATTGCTTTTGTATCTTCGGCCATGTCCGTGTGTCGTCGCCAGCTTATTGACAATGCGTCAGGCGTTTGCTCCGCCGGCGGTGGTCAGCTTTGATGACTCCAGTCGGCCACTTGGACAATGTTGGCTAGTTGGCTCGTCGGCTTGTTGGCCTGTTAGCCTGTGAGCCAGAGAGATGGAGCCGCGCTCAGCTGAGCTGCGCTCTAAAAACTAGTTGCGTTGACATACCAATTAACTTGACAAATACATAATTGGTAGCAAAAACAATTAAATGTCCGCTTTTTGCTGGCTTTCTGCTACCGCCTTTTGATCAAGAACTCCATGCGAGGCATGCCCCTAAATACACGACTCTGATCGACCATTTCGCTGTCAGCTTATGAGTCTCAGAAATTCATTTAAATTTATCTAGTTGTCAACGTTTTTCTGCCGTCGCTCTAAGATATTTCCACAATTTGCTCATAAAAAACAAATCAACAAAAAAAGCAATAGAAATAGAAAAAAAACCCGTGGGTGGCAGGAGGATGAGGGGTTGCATTGGATTGGGGGTTATCTCGAACTGGGGACCCCGGGAGGGGGACTAACCGCTAACGAAGCGCCGCCAACGTCTCGGCGATGCTGTTTGCTGATTTTCTTGTGGGCAGCCCTCGCTGACTGAGAATACCCTTCGGGGTTGAAAGGCATTACCGGTTTTGTGGAGCAGTTGGCATTGATAAAGATATTTTCGTGTGACAGTATCTTAAGATCCGAAATGTTTATTCTTAGGATTTTTAAAAGACATTTTTAAAAGATGAAATCATTAGTCATATATATTTTATATATTTTCCTCGTAATATTTATATTATTATTCATATTACAAAGAGAATTTAAAAATTACACTTACGGATGTTTCTCCTTTTTGTAAAATATTTTAATTTGTATATTTCCACTTTATATAGAGCTAAGTTAGATTGACTATTTACGATATTTTTATAGAAGTAAAAATAATCTGATAATTTACTCTATGGTGGGCTTGTTCCTATAAGGTATCTACTTGTTGAATTTTTAATTAAATTGTTTGTATTTTACTTTAATCTTTATATTTACCCAATATGGGAATTAAGGAACCAAGAAATTATCAAAGGACCCAGCCATCCCTAATCTTTACTGAAAAATGACCATTATATTCAAAACTTAGGCAGTATGAACTTAAATGATTAGTGGTGCCTTCTTATCTAAAGGGCATTTCGGTTTCGCCATCTCAGAATCAGTTGACTTTTGTGGCGTTTTCGGCTCCTCCGGCCGAGGCTCTCTTTGGCAGGTGCAGTTTGCATTCGCTGTGTTGTTGCTCATTAGTTTTTTTCCCTGCTGCCACAGAGTCTACGTCTGTTACCATTTTGGGCTGGCTGGGAATCGTTGGCTGGATTAGCAGGTAAGGTAAGGTAAGGCCGCCAAAAGGAAAATCGAAATGTTTTGCAGTGTGCTGTGTGCAGACGGCAGTGTTCAGTGTGGGAAAACTTTTATTTCAAGGTTCAAAAGACGCCCGCAGAGTGTGAAAAATGGCTGAAACAAAAAGCCAGAGCTTCAGAGTGGAGGGTACGATATTATAGTGGCGATTTAAACCGATGGCTGCCCCCACGGCGTATGCGCAATGCCATAAATCCAATGTGACTCGCACTCGTCGGTGGCCCAAAAAGCGTATTGGAGTCAAAGTTGGCCCAGAAAGCGAACGGTTCATGTGTGAAAATAGCTGAATCGGTGAATCGCTGAGTTGCTGAATCAAAAAGACACGGACACGGATACGCAGCCATGTTGTTTCATAATTATAACTTAAATACGACAGTTTCATATAAAAATCAACTAGTAAATCAACGTAAGCTCGCCTGGCAATTAAGTGGCTAGAAACGTAACCACGATGGTGGTGCCAGTGGTGCTCGGAGGTGCCTTTTGGTGGCTCGGTGGTGCTTGGCCAAGCACGTCGCTGACTTAAGCCCGGAATCGGACTTGGAGCTACAAGCTGGGAGCCAACAGCCAACAGCCAAGAGCCAAGTTGAGCGGAGCAGCGCTGCCCAAGCCAGCCAAGCGAACTGTCAATTATAACCAATCGCACACCAAGTGCACATTAAACCCTATCAACTGTTTTTGTAATTTATTGTTCGCCTGGGTTTTTCTCTTCTGCTTCTCATTTCTAAAGTTGCAAGTTTTGCAGTCGCATTTGGTGCGAGATCCGCATTGCACATTGCACACACAGCACACGCTGCGACAGTGGGCACTGCACAGTGGGCTAAGACGTATTGCAAATTGGTTACCTGGTCAAATTGGGGATTAGCTTGTTTCAGTAGAACTTAAAATGTGGTTTATTTTATACCAGTTAAAATAAATGTACTAGAATTTATTTCTGGCAAAAATTAACTTCCATTTTTAATTTACTAAAGCTAATTGAAATAATTGAAAGATGTTTTAATGTCTTGAATAAGTTTTTATTGAAAAAGAAAGATATTTTTTAAAAGTCGAGATTGAAGTAACTAAGAGAGTTGAACTAGTATTTAAATATAATATACATTTTCTCTATATATTAAAATCTGAAATCCATTTAATTAATTAATAAATGTACTTCATTTTAATAACATTTTCTTCAAGATTTGATAATTAGACTGTACATTTCTTAAACTCAGAGCGACTACGTTTTAAATTGGATATGTATCCCATGCAGGTATAATAAAGTTTAAAGCTCTCAATTAAAGAACCTTCGAATTACACACAATTTCTCTTTTCAAAGCTAATAAAATTTCTCCTCCAAACTATCCCTTTACCCGGCTACTTTCCACCACGGTTCCCACTCTCCGGCGATGACTGCTTTTCCAGACTTGACTTGGTCTGGGGACGATCTGGCCTCATCATAATTATCGCCGACTGAGACTGGGGCGGCACGTTCGACTACGCACACGAGCAGAGGGGGCGGGGCTGGAGATGGGGCTGCGAAGGGGGTTGGAAGGGGGTTTGAAGGGGGTCTGCTCAACGTAAATCTGGCTAAGTCAAATGAGCAGTTTATGGCCACAACGACGACCATTTGAAGACGCGCCAAAGGAGCCCGAGATGGAGGAGCCTGTCTATATAGCATCTATATGCATCGCATTGGATAGCATCGCATCGCATCTTGGATCGAATCTGCCGGGTGCCACTTGGGGGCAACATTCACTTTTTTTATTGCACCACTTTGGCAATAGGCACAAGTGTGATTTCAAATCTCTGGGTCGCCCGGTGTTTGGTGTTTGGGGTTTGGAGTTTACTGTGTTTCTTGGCTGTGGCCTGTAGCCTGTTGCCTGTTGCCTGTTGCCAAAGCCAAATTGGCAGAAATATGAAGTCAGCGTGTGCATTTCGGTAAAAGCGGTGATTACACACACACATTCGGCTATATACTCGCAGAGTTTGGACAGGAGAATGGCCATTTGGGAGACGAGAAATATATGACAGCCGGAGAGTTGCCACATAATGCGCATTAGCATACGCCACCGTAGCATCCACCATCTAGTAACCGCCATCCATTTCCCTTCTCTGTGAGATCTTCGCTGCTGCTGGACTTCCCTTTCCAGCAATTGCAAATGGGGCAGAGCGGAAAAGACACAGAAACTGCAACAGCAACAGCAACAGCAACAGCAAACAGCACTGTGGGCTGACGTTGATGGCCAGTTCAATTAAATGCCATCAATTTTAATAACGCGCCTGCCTGGGCTAACGGACCTCAACCCGGGGCTTAGTCTACCTGCCTCCCTCGAAAGCTACAGTCGTACTTCTGAAACTGAAACCTCCTATGACTCAGAAAATTAAAGTAGTTCAAAATACAGATCCTTCACTTTTACCTGCATTTAAATCGCATTTTAAGTATTCTTCATTATTTTAATAAATATCTGTGTTAGCTTTGATCAGATAGATAGAACGATAGATAGATAGATACATAGATGCATAAAAACATAAATATGTACATAGATACATAAATCCATAGATTCTTTGTTACATACATACATCAATATATCGATACATCAATTCATCGATTCATCAATACATCAATACAACATTACATAAATTCATAGATACATCATAGATACATATATCTAAAAACATAAATTCATAGATTCTTATATACATACATACATCAATACATCCATAAAACATTTCATCGATACATCAATACAACAATACATAAATTCATAGATACATAGATACATCAATACATCGATACATTAATAAATAGATAAAAAGATACATAGATACATAGATACATAGATACATAGATACATAGATACATAGATACATAGATACATAGATACATAGATACATAGATACATAGATACATAGATACATAGATACATAGATACATAGATACATAGATACATAGATACATAGATACATAGATACATAAATACATAGATACATAGATACATAGATACATAGATACATAGATACATAGATACATAGATACATAGATACATAGATACATAGATACATAGATACATAGATACATAGATACATAGATACATAGATACATAGATACATAGATACATTTTTGTATACAAATGGTCCAATCGATTTCCATTTCAGATATTAGGAAGTTGAATGCCTGATTGTTAAAATGCCTGCAACATTTAAACAATCTAAAATCTTTCTGTAATTCTATGGGTTGTTAAAAAGTATTAAAAGGTGCTACTCAAATATTAACTGCATTTGAAGTGCTTTGGTATTACATTTAGTGTGTGGTGCCCAGAGGTTTCTACCTATAGAAGCCCTACTGTAAGTCTGCTACCTTGGGCACTGTAACCCATTGCTGGTGAAACAAAACGCTCGCTGGCATGGAAATTACAAATGCATCAAGCCAGGGCACACATGTGTAGACAGTCGCAACGCAAACGCACTTGAGGCACTTGAGGCTAAGAAACCAGCGGTTCCAACGGACCCCATTCTCTGCTTGGCCGGTCAGTTCGAGCCCGGTTCGTTTGGATGGTCTGGTCTCTTGGCCGTTGTTGTTCCTGGCTGGCCGCCATGTGGCCCTCGGTCATGTGGAGTTGCAGGCTTGACAAAGCACTTAAGCCCGGGTCACTTGTTCGGTTCCCCCGCGGTGCCCCTTTCGCTGGCCTTTTGTTTTGGCCCCTGACAAACGAGTTGCAACGCCAAGAAGAGTGAAAATTGAATGTGCTTAGCAGGCGAAAAATCGAGGGGTGGCCCAAGGGTAACGGGAGTAATGGTTAAATACTTTTTCAACATGCTCTTGGGTTTTCATTTGTCAAGTTTTAGGCTTATAGTTTTGGGCAATCTTTTATGGGGTCTTAAGAAAGTAGACTTATACTGAAAGACCTGTAAGAAATTGTACTGATAAATAAAATCTACTATTATGTATTATTTATTGTTTCAAATGTGTATATAATTTGGCATCTAAAAATATTAGTTCCATAGTTACATTTTTCATTTCAAAAAATATGACTAAAATATGATCGTCAATAAATATGATATATCATATATCACTTTGAACTATGTCTTGCTTTTCTTCAGATTAATTATTTCGTCGATTAAGTGGGGCATTATTTTACTATTATTAAAGGATCATTAGCTAAGAATCATTAAGTTAGTTTAGATCCCTGATTTGAATTTGATTCGCCAAAAATAAAAATTTCTTTAATTTTAATTTGAAAGATTATCGCGTCTTGTAGGCCATTAACAGGAATGCATTTTTTTCATAACTATCTTTTTTAACAGATTTCCAATTTCAAAACAAACATGTAAATAAATATCTAAAGAAAGAACTCAAATCTGGGTAGGCAAGCAAAGAAAGAAGCTACGAATATCTTAAGCCAAGGCAAGTGTAGTGGCAAAAACTGAGCAAACTTCTTGGTGATTTCGGTTTGGGGCACCCTTCAAAATGAGGGGCAGGTGGGGCATGTGACAAGGGGCAGGGGGCAGGTGGGGCATATGGCGACCAGCAGCAGCTGCAGTTTGGCTGGCAATTGATGTTGATGTCGCGGGCGCCAAAATCGACACACTTGTCCCAACTGCAACTGCAACTGGAACTGCAAATGCAACTGCAACTGGCAGCCGAAAGTGGCAGTCGTCGTCGTCTGGAGCCCAGAGTACAGGTTAAATGGATCACGACTGCACGGATTCGCTGTCCGTCTGAATTGGAATCCGCGTCTTGGAGTCTTCGACTCTTCGACTCCTTGACTATTCGACTATTGGAGTCCCCAACTCCAACTCCATGTCCGTCCGTCCATCTGGGCTGTCTGCCGGCCATAAAATACGCGACATGCAAACGTTTTTGATGCAATGAGGCGGTCGAACGAAATTAGGAAATTGTGTAAAGACTCCCGACTGACAGGCCAAAATGTTCCCGGCCGACTGTTTCTCTGCTCTATAACTTGCGATCCAATATTCAAAAGCATAACAAATATTTTTTTTAAGGCATACAAACTTGTACATTTAAGTAATAAATACATACTTTCAATATTTTCTATTTTGTTGAGCATAAGATATACGTCCGAAAGTAAAACAGGGATCGAAAATTATGACTTATCGATAAAATTATAGACCTAGAATGATACTAAAGTACAGATAAATTATAGAAATAATATTTTCCTAAAGGCTGCTAAATAGAATGTATATTTTATGCTGATATTTAATATTTTATCAAATATAAGAAAATATCCATTACAAATCAGATCTACCGAAACCAGAGTATCAGTATCTTCGGCTAATTAAATTAGCTGGCCTGCCCAGCTTTTGGCTGGCAGCTTGGCTCAGTTTGCGGTTCATTTACGAGGCTCATTAGGCATTGGCGGCCATAAAGTGGCCTCACCATTTTGGCCATTTTGTTAACCGAATCTCGATGGGTTTTCTTAACCGCTCTACCTCTTTTTCCCCCCTCTTGCAGCGAGCACCTCGCATGGCGGCTCCACCAGCTGCAAATCCTCATCGGCCACCAAGGCAGCTGGCTACAGCAATGGCAAGCAGAGTGGATCATCCGGCTCGTCCTCGTCCTCCAACTTTGGAGCGGGCTCAGCTGGATCCTCGTCGTTGGGGGCCTTTGCCCGCCAGCAGCAGCAGCAACATCAGCAGCAGCAGCAGCTACAGCAGCAGCAGCAACAACTCTATGCCTCCGGTGTGTCCAAGTTGCCATTCTCGCCGTTCTTCGCGGCCTCGCCATTCTTTTTCACCTATCGAAGGATCAGCGGAAGCGGAAGTGGTGGCAAGCAGGAGGACAACAACAACAGCTGCAGCTACAACAACGGAAGCAGTAGTGGTTCGGCCACAGGATCTGCGGGGAGCAGCATGCAGGACTACGACCGCAAGTTCTCGTTGTTGAGCCTGTTCAAAAATCCCTACAAATTCGGAGATGGTCAGGCCACCAGGAAGTCCTCGCCCACGGGAGGATCCAGCAAATCCCTGGCTGGATCGAGTTGCTCCAACTCCTCGCCCAGCTGGAAGAGCTATGCCGGGTCGGGTTCACCCCATGCCGCCCTAAATCCCGCCTTCGGTGGCATGGCTCTGGGGGCAACGCGCAAGGACAGCAGCAGCTTCAGTGGGATTAATTTCGGGGGCGGGGGCGGTGGCGCCTCCGCCTTCGGACGCTCCTCCTCCTCCGATTCCACGGCCAACGGCGGCTACAATGATCTCTCCAAGAACCGCAAGGTACACAAGTGCGACACCGAAGGATGCGACAAGGTCTACACCAAGAGTTCGCACCTCAAGGCGCACAAAAGAACGCACACAGGTGAGTTTTACGTTTTTTTTCAATAAAAGATTTTACAACGAATAAAAATAAACAGTTTTTTATAGAGACAGATCTTTTTAGGATTAAAACCAAAAGTCTTGGATGGTAAATTATATGGAATGATAATTTATAATCTTTAAACGGTCATTACCAATTGTTAAAAATCACATTAAGCTTTTAAAATAATACATTGACGTACATGTAGGCGGAAACAGCTACTAAACAGATACAAAAGAGCTTTTAAAAGACTAATTTATAACATTTCTTATCGTGACATATTAAGCCATGAAAATGTTTATGCCATAAAAGGTAACACTCTAAATAACAAGGAATTTCGACCATTTATTGTGACTTTGATTCGAAAACGTAAATAGGCATATTTAAAGACGAAACGGTCTTTTCATATTAAGGAAAGAAACAAATATATATTTTTTAAGCAACTCGTAAACTATCTTTTATATGCCTATACATTTTATATGTACTTTTCTATACGATCTTGAGATCCGTTAGAGATTGTAAGATAATATCTATAAGGTAGGACTTATATAGAATTCATAGTTCTGACAGCAAGAGGATAAACCTGTCTCAACAATTGCTATTACTTAATTGTTTATTTTTTATATTGTTAGTCTTTGGCTTTGTAACAATTCCGAATTATATCTGTTAAATTCTCCAGCTTTGTTCTGAGGTCTTATTAATTAAATCTAAGGTTCTTAGAATATTTTTCGACTAAACTAACCTGCTACTATACCGATATTCCCCAGGTGAGAAGCCGTACGTGTGCACGTGGGAGGGCTGCATCTGGCGCTTCGCCCGGTCGGACGAGCTGACCCGGCACTACCGGAAGCACACGGGCGTGAAGCCCTTCCGGTGCCAGCTGTGCACCCGGAGCTTCAGCCGCTCGGACCACCTGTCGCTGCACATGCGCCGCCACTGAGGATTGGAACTGCCCATCTGGCCCCGGCCATACACACTCGTACTCGTACTCGTACTCACATATCCGAGAATACTCATCTGAGATGCTGCGGGGAGGGGGAATGGAGCAGCTCTTGATTATTTATATGCACTCGAACCACTTCCATTGATCATTCTTACTGAGACCAGATATTCCATATCGCTTAAGTAGCTCAATTTAGACCGTAAGCGGGCTCAAAGCCCAACTTAGATATAGTTCAACTATAGTTATAGGGCCGAAAGATTTGTAAAATTTTTCACATTTACAGCCCAGAGACAATTGCCTTCAGAAGCCAAGTTAACAAAGTGGATTTTAACCTACTACACATAGAAATATCTGCATAGTTAAATATACATATACATATATATATATATATACAGATAGTTTTGGATTGGTGCTAGCAACTTGCGTGTACATAGATCTAGATAAACATTTACAACCTAGTGCGATAAGAAGAAATTTAACTAATTTTAGATCAAATTTTTATTGGTTATTAAGTAGAAAATTTTATACAAACAAAAAAGAACTACAAAAGAGGCAAAAACAAAAGAAACCGGAAGAGCCAAGCAAAGCAATATTTATATATAGAAATTCTCTCATCTGTAGGGTATTTTAAACATTTTGTACTATACGCATATGATGTGATAGTGGATGAGGATTTTGTAGGGGTACGATAAGGGAATGTTTGTATTTGAACAATTTGAAATGTATGAAAATTCCATATCTATCGTTTTCTGTACTTGTTATAAAACTAAAGCAGAATATTTCATAAAAACTTGCAGCTTCAATTTAGTGCCTTTAAATGTTTAGGATTCAGATACAAACTACATTAGAAATTACTAATAAATTATTTTCTTATAGAGAAACCTACAAAATACTGTTAATTCTTACATTTACATTTTTTAAAACACCCTTTACAATTATAAGACGTTTTGGTGTATTGACAATATTACATTTATTTATAATTTTCATATGCGTAAAACGCACAGTTAATTCGAAGAAATTACAGGAACTATCTGTTAAAAAATACTGTTTAAATTGGTTATTTTATGTTCCATCTTTTTTTTATTTAGCCTAACTATCTATGTATACACAGTAAGCTGCCTTATAGCTACGGAACGCACTGCATTCCCTGGCGAGCCCCAAAAGCAATTTGCCTCATACCAACTGTCATCATAGATTTTAGCACACATACACATTCACACAAAAGCTAAAAAAATTGTATTATTTTTTGAGAAATAAAAGAAAAGCGAATACTTTTTTGTACCAAACGAAGCCTTGGCCGTGCTCATTATGGGATCGAAAGCCGAAATCCTCAGTCCTCGGAGCATTTTCATTTGAATGAAAAATCAATTGGCGCACAATGGGGCTGCGGTTAACCCACAAGTGTGCCCCTGGGTTCCCCCGTATCCCCTGGTTACCCCCTGAACACAGATGTGTGGCAAGTTGTCAGCAACTTTTGCTTTTGTGGCACGGCACTCCATGGCACGCACTCCCCGCCAATTGCAATTGTCCAGGGGAGCATTGTCGTCGTTTGTCGTTTGTCGTTTTGCAACTTTGCAACGTACAACTGCGCCGTTGTTTGCAATAATAAAGATGACAAATTTCTCGTCATTTGTAATTTCAATGCGAAAAGCCGGAGCTTTGGAGCTGGAAGCTGGATCTTTGGGCCTGGCACCGCCGGCTAATACGCATAACTGGTTGGCCATATAGCTAGATGGCTTTGGACTCGAATGGGCTGGGATGACACCTGCAGCGGAAATCAGTGCATGAATAACGCTCTCGGTCATTAAGGCACAATTGTGAAATATTACGCATACGCCATGGCAATTTATTGGTAAATTAATAACCGAATACAAGGCAGCCGACAGTAGCAACCGACATCGACTGCTACTACTGCTACTGCCTTTTATTTTCCTGTTGCCATCACCGCGTTTAGCATAAAGGTTAGACAAATATAACAGACCGGTTTTTTGGGTTAATTAATATGCCTTGGGTCAGGTCAATATTGCGATGCCGGAGGAGGATTGGATGGACTGTGGATGGATGGCGTATGGTGGGCCGGGGAGGTCAGGTTTAATGACCCAAACGCATATGCAAATGAGTAAAAGTAAATAAAGTGAGAAGGTGCCTTAATTAACACTGATCGACGCTTTGAATGCCCTGCAGCGGCAATTGGGCAAGTCTTTTGTACCGGGGTAATACAAAAATGAATGAAGTTGATGGAAAATTAGGTGAGTGATTTTTTAAGGGATTAACCATATAAGTATTTTCTTACAGAACTATTAAATTAGAATGAAATAAAAGTGAGAAACCTTTTTATATATGTTGGAAAGTGTAAAAAATCCAAATCAAGATGATTATAATAAAGGCATTTAACTGTGAAGGGATTGGCTGATATACATATATTGTACTGTTAAATATCGTAAAATATTTTTCCATTTCTTAAAAAAAGGGTAATGAAATCGAATAAAACACATTTTAAAAATATTTAAGCAAAAGGGATTTGTAAATCAAAGTATGATCTTGTACACTTACTACATATTTATCTTGTGCAATCTATCATTTAAAATCTGTTCCTAACATCCAATTTAAAAAATATAGCAGACTTATCAGCAATTAATATATTCTTAATTTATAGCGTTGTAAACTATCAGCTGCCGTAAAAAAATCATCGTTCGCTAACTTTTTTACGAGTCATAATCCATGATTTCGTTATATCACAACTACCCCAGGCCACCCCGTGGACAAATATCAACTGAATGCATTTAGATAAGCATTGAAATCACTGCGCTGCTCATTAAAAAGCAATAAAGTCTAGTTGCGATCCGGCTAGAAAACGCTGTCCATCACTTGGAGGAGGATGAGGAGGAGGATGAGGTGGGTGATGCGGTTGGGGATTGGGGATCAGTCGATCTGGGAGCGGGAACTATGTACATTCGGGTATGTGTGGCTCAGGCTGTCGGCAGCTGTCCATCAGACAAAAAATCGCTCCAATAACCAAATCGACCGGCCAGCAATTGAAGGAGTCTTAAAGATGGGGATTTTCAGCGGGCATCCACATACATCCACCTCTACACAGAGAATAATTAGTTTTCTAAGCATTACATTTAGATTAAGATATTTAAATATTTTGTAAATATTTATCTGAAAATAATTAAAAATACCCACTTTATTATTATAAAAATATTTAAAAGGTTTGGGTATTAAAATAAAAGATATACAAGGGTGGTCAAAAGTATTTTCTCAAAAAAAAAGTTAAATATATTCATAATTTGAACTTACATCTTGTTAACTTTGGCATCAATGGAAAGGTAATTTAAATGCCGTTTGAAAGATACAATACATTTTTTAACCCATTCAGTACTTATTGAAAAGGACGAATTTGTGTGAAAATGTCCTTTTTGAACTTTTTTCCTCGACTTGAAAACTTAAATTTTTTGATGCAAAAAGTTTCTTCAAACAAAAATAATAGTAACTGCAAAAAAATTTTTTCAAAAATCATTTTGCTTATATTTTTTATGATTTTTTGAAAATGCTTAGAAACATGCATTTTAGCCATATTTTTCTCTTTTTCATACAAATTTTTTCCGACATTGTCACCTTTAAAAAATCATAAAAAATATAAGCAAAATGATTTTTGAAAAATTCTTTTTGCAGTTACTATTATTTTTGTTTGAAGAAACTTTTTGCATCAAAAAATTTTAGTTTTCAAGTCGAGGAAAAAAGTTCAAAAAGGACATTTTTACACAAATTCGTCCTTTTCAATAAGTACTGAATGGGTTAAGAAATGTATTGTATCATTCAAACGGCATTTAAATTACCTTTCCATTGATGCCAAAGTTAACAAGATGTAAGTTCAAATTATGAGTATATTTAACTTTTTTTTTGTGAAAATACTTTTGACCACCCTTGTATACTGGAAGATTATTTAAGTAACACATAATATATCGTCTTAAAAATGTTTTTAACGAAGTATAATAAAATTGTATTATTTATTTCGTCGCTGTCACATTTACTAGCTCATTTTCCTCGACACTTCATCATATTTATCTATAAGAAATATAGAAAAAATATTTCCTGTGCACTTAGCCATCGACATCCATTTTTAATTTATTGTTATGCCTTTCTGCTGCCTTTTGGCTGCTGCAGATGCAGTTTGGATGGCGATGGCGATGTTGGATGGGGATGGGGATGGAGATGGAGCAGAGCTGTGGCTGTTTGGAGCTGCTGGTCGTCAGGTCATGTGCAATTTATGAAACGGCTTTGCATTGGCCGCGGCCTGATTTTTGAGACACATTTGGATTTGGATGACTGTCGCAACGGCGGCCGCGTCGGCAACTGAGGAAACTGAGGCAACTGCGGGTTTCGGCCGCTTCTGTCCGTTTGATTTGTGATCGATTGTGTGTCGTTAGTTTGCGACATGGGGCATGAAATCTTTGACACCTAACGGTAAACGAACGGGCCGCGAGACCTCGGATCACAGCAGTGGGTGCCCCCCTTTGTATCCCCTTCCATAACCCCTTCCAAACCCCTTCCCAACCCCTTCCATCCCCCCCCCATTTGCTACATTAAATTGGAACGATGATGCCGGGGCAGCAGTTGTCAGTTGGCCAAAGTGTTTGGCAGTTTTGCCATTTATTTTACAGGTGAGTGAGCATAATGGACAGTTGCCCGTCGCAGAAGTCGCAGAAGTTGCAAGTTGCTGGTTGCAAGTTGCAAGTCGCCGGTTGCCGGCTGGCGGTACATGCTGTGCGCTTTGGCTCAATTAAAAATGGAATCGTCTGGAGGAGCTGGAGGAGGTCGCCTCATTTGACAATTGCCCGATTCCCAAATACAGGCAAATAACCGTTTGTGCCTGTCTTCGCTCGGTGGCTGTTGGCTTTCTTCCTATATCGCTATATTGCTATATTGCTATATCGCTTCTATCTGCCTGTCGCTCGCAGTCCCATGTTTAATTTTGTTAAGCAAAAATGCTGGAAATTAAAATTCCCATCACACCATAAAACCCATAAATCATCTTTTATCTAAGCGAGTCTATCGGCGCATGTGAGCGCGCGCCAACTTCGGTTCGGGTTCGTTCAGGAAAAACAACAGAAAACGTGGGGCTTTTTATATATATAAAGAGGCTGCATGGACGCGATTGGGAACCTGCTCGGACCTCTCCTGCCTTAATGAGAATTTAATATTTTTCAATAAAAATTTGTAAAAGGCGCGTTAGCTGCTTGTCCGTGGATCCGTACCGTCCGCATACTCCTCTCACCGAATTGTGGGGGTGGGGGCTATGGGGCCGCAAGGCGGTGCACATTTGCCATGTGTGTCTTGGCTATTAACGCACTTTTGTTTGTGGCCATTGGGCATCGGTATTGGGCATTGGCCATGGCCTGGCTAAGACCGCGCCGCGAGTGAATCTCTGGCCCGAAACGATGATGAGAGGCAGAGGCGTCGGCCGCTGGAAGGGGGCGGTTTGTAACAGGGGTCTTTAAGGTGGTTCTAACTACTTTTATGATCCTGTACATACCATGTTGTAATTGCGGGTATTATGTTTATATTTATTGTTTGTTTTGCAGTCACTGAAAGGAGGTTCTTATGAATAAAATCATGATATATGGAACTGCAAAAGACAGTCAAATTAGTCATGTATTTGTAATTGGTGCAATAACGGCCAGTGCAATAACGCCCGTTTTGTTTAATTATAGATGTTTTTATTGTCTTCTTGCTCCTATAATAATCCAAGTCGAACGCAGTTTTATATGTTTTTTTTTATTATATGGATCATAAAAGCGCAGATTAAAATTTTGAGCACATGTTGAACATTAAGCAACATTTATCAACCACATTTATGACTGATGTATTACTATTTTGATGATTACCAAATATTTGCATATATTATATATTCTTATTTTTATCCATTAAACATAATTGTTTTTAAAAAAATGGTATTTATAAAATCACTTAATTAAATAAAAATATTTTAATTTCACTTCTAGGTTATTTTTTTTTTATTTACTTTAAGAGGCTTGCAAGTTTAGATGCTATAACTTGTAACCCTTTTCAGTTTGAAAAGTCAGCCCCTGTTCAAAGTCTGGTTTTTCCTTTGTTTGTTTTGCTTATTATATGGACTGTTGGCTGGCTTTTTTGTGTCCTTGCTCTAGACGTTGAAGTAGTTCCAGGCCCATTTTCCGTGGCAGATCCTAGATCTTTGTTTGTGTCCCTCCTTGCCTTCCAGTTTTCCAGTCCCAGTTCTTTTTCCCCGCCCAAGGCAATGTCCCTGCCCATTGTGAGGCACACATTGAATTCGAAATTGGTTGCTGAGGTTCAACTGGCAATTGGCGAAGGTTTAGGCCAGGGATTCGAAATGCGAGACTCGGCCAAGAGTGTCAATTGTCAGTGGCTGTCGCCGTTTAGCCGTCTTGGCTGGGTCGAGGTCTCCAAGTCTGCAGGCCTACAAGTGGGCCTAAAAACTAAAGAACCCAGCCCATGAGCCTGTTTTAATATGCCAACAATGACAATCAGCTGTCACCTCTGGTGCGCCATGTGTCTAGAGTCTGGAGTCTAGACGCCGCGACTTGCGGGCCAAAAGAAATTGCATGCAACAGGCCAACCTGAGCGATTGTGGCAACAGCAACAGCAACAGCAACTGAACAGCGAAATAAATATGTCATTTGGCTCATTATAAAGATAGCAAAAGTCTCTTTCTCCCTGACCAGAACTGAGCTTGCAACCAGCAACTAGCTACGTGCAACGTGCAGCATGCAGCATGCGGCGTGCCCCTAGAGCTGCTGCGTCACATTTAAACGTTTAATGATAATTTATGAATGTTGTTGTTTTTTATTGCAACAACAATGCCGTAAACCAATAAATCTTAAGGATCACATAAATCTTGGCGCTAACTGAGACGGCGACTGCAGCGCCAGCAACATCAACATCAGCAGCAGCAGCAACGTCCGCAAAACAGAGCAACTTCCACTCACAACTTGCCACAAGTCGCAGGGAATCATTGACCAATTGGCCAAAACTGATATACCCTAATAACCGAAACGCACACACAATTAGCTTGGCCACTCAGGAAGTAAAAGTTCAGAGGGGTGATCACTGCCCATTGGCCTAAAAGGTGAGGGATACTAATGAAATGGTACAGGTGCAAATATTTCGTGTCTGGTATGGTTAAGTGGAGGTAAATTTATTTGGGAGAAAGATAATTTTTATGATATATGAAGTTTTATAATATGCATAATAAAAGGTGTTAAAAAATTATCTTTTTAAATAGCCATCACAGGTGATGAAAAAACTGTGATGAAAATAAAAAAATACATGATGAAAACAGTGCTACTTAATGTTTCGCCAAAAAATAAGACCCCTTACTGATCCGAAACTATTAATTAATAAATGACAAAAAAAAAGTAAGTAAGTAAAAAAACCATCAATCATAAAAACCTTCGGCTTCGATTTTTGAGGGATAACTAAAGCTTCCATTCAATTATAATATTATTATTTACATCCTTTATTGCTTAATTATTCGTTGATTTTATATTATAATATTTAGTTTATTTTTATAGAAAGAAAAACTGGATAGTTGTGAGGACTTTAAAGGTTTAATGCGATTTTTCTATTATACAATAATGCAGATTCATAATTTTCGATGGAAAGTAATTCTGTAGGTGCAATTTATAGCTGGAACTTTCCAACTTTATTTGTATCCTGCGTAATGCACTACTTGCAAATATTCACTTCAAAATTGTTAAAAGAAAAATGATCTTTACCCAAAATTTTATTTGTATAACTAATGCTTTATCCGAACTTTTCCCGTGGTGTTTCTCAGTAAAATTTCTCCGAATTGCCCTTAATTTTTGAAGCAGTTTCTAACGCTCAAAGGCACATAATGGATCTGAGCTACCCCGTCTCTCTGAAGGATATAAACAATAATTTGGTTCACTTGATCAAACGGCGGGAGTTGCTATTGACAGCTGCAAAACCTTGACGTGGCTGCCTGGCTGGTGGTGCGTGATTTGAGCGGTGCGATGTGGATGTGGATGTGGCTATGGATGTGGATGTGGTGCAGTGGTGCACTCCTGCGGTGCCCGGCTTTGTGGTCTTCTAATGTGTTAATAGGAACCATCGGTGGCTGTGGATTCCGCGACTGCGGCTGCGTTTGCGACTGCGACTCTGGGGGAGATTGCTCAATTGTTTTTGCTTTTTAGAAAGGCCTCTGGTGTAGGCTAATTTTTTTGCCCCGCTCGCGAGTATTGGATTTAATTTAATTTTTGTGCTTTTCATGCTTCGTTAACATATTTTGCTTATAAGGATTTCCCGCGAGCAGCAAAAAGAAATCACAACTGATCAGTGAACATGCCGCCAGGCAGCATTTGTTGCTGCTGCGGCTTCATTGTTGCTGCAGGTGCATGTTGCCCCAACAATGCCATAAATTGTGACATTGGTTTTTGCCCACCCCCTCTCGTCCGGCACTCTGAATGCCCCCCCCTATAAATATATATATCCCCCAGCTCTGAGATCTGGTGACCAACAGCAAAAACTTAAACCTGGCTAATTCTTTTTTGTAGTCCAGAGCACTGCAGGGGCAAAAAAGCTTAGAACGAGTTTTGGCATTTACGACTCACTCACTCTGGGATCTGCAGCCACCCACCCCCTCTACCGGTCCTCAAAGAACCCCTTCCTATCCCCACCCATGCCACCAGCAGACCCCCATCCAAAATGCGGCAGTAGCCAACTGCCACCGCCGCTTTTTTCTGTTCTCGTTGTTGTCGCTTGCCGCTTGCCGCATTATGTTGCTGCTTAATTGGTTATAAATTAATTAAACGTCGATTAATAATCCGGCTTCTTGTCAGTTAAAGCCGCCGTCGTCGCCGTCGACGGTTGGTTAGTTGTAGGTTCTGGGCTTGGGAACAAGAACGCTTTAGTGGTAGCAGCAGAACACTGAGAAGAGTTTAGTATAAATTGGAAATAAATAATTTAATTTGAATTTAAAACATATAAACTACTTTTAGAAAATTAAAGGGAATTCCTGTGTGTGATTGGTAGCCAAAGTAAGTTTTATGATAAGATAGTTAAGATCCAAAAAAAATATAATTGAATTAATTTAGTTTGAATTTTAATCATTATTACAATGTTATAAAATAATAAAACGAAGCAAAATGATTTTTAGCGAACTTATATATATGTTTGAAGCTAGAATATACGCAGCTAAGTATTAATAAGATGGAGGATTTAATGGAACTTAATGAAGTATACTTAATTTACTGACTTATTAACAATACACATTTTTTAAGCATTAAGTTTTTAAGCCCTTGATGATAACATACATATTTATAATATATAAGATTTTGTAGATCCTTAAACCTGTAAATATATATTGGAATGATTATACTCAAAAGATAATGAATGAAAAATGATTTTTTTTATGTTTTACTTTTTATTTTAATTTTATAGTTAATAGATAAAAATGGTAAAATAACTTTGAGTCTACCGATTTATGTAATATTCCCTATTTTAGGGTCTCGATTGATATGGTGACTCACTATATCTTTATTATATTCTATTCACCAGATAGTTTTCTCTCTGCAGCGGCAACAATAACCATGGGCAGTGTCCAAGTACCAGCTTAGGTCTCACACACACTCGTGTGATGAGTTGGCAATAATGAACTTGTTGTTGTCGCTGGCTTGAACTTTGTGTAGAAGCCAGAACGGCAGCAACAGCAGCAACAACAGCAGCAACAACTTGAGCCACAGCAGCAACATCAGCAAGCACAGCAGCAACAAGAACTCATTAATGGGACTAGACACCGCGTTGGACCCGGAATATCGGAGTATCTGAGTATCTGGCTATCCGAGTATCTCAGTATCGATGACCATTTGGGCGTTTGGGTTCAGCAACTGCTGTCAGCCGCTTGTCAAACGTTTCTTTTGCTCTTTGGCAACGGGCGAACAAAATGAACAAAAAGGTTATGGGTTAACAGCTGAAGGGAAATATGAGAATTTCCAGCTACCAATTCAATAATTGGAAAAACATCGATGCCATAACTGAAATGTTTGCTCTGAGTGCGCCAACAAATTAAAATAAATTAATTATTCAGTGAAAAGTTGAACACGAACATGGGGCGCACTCACTGCAGGCTGCACTAATAGATGAATTGTAAATGAGTCGTTTAAGGAACCAGGGCAGATGATGAAATGGACGATGAATTCGTTTGTCAGACAATTTGTACAGAATCTTGTTGAACTAATTGAAGGCCAAATGAGTATCGAAAGGGGAGGGGCAGAAAAACATTGCGTGAAGATGAAGGTGTGACTAAGGTATTTGCCGAGAAAATGGACAATCATATAAAGCGGGACTAAGTAAGTAGCTGTAGATAAAGAAGCTTTATTGGAAAAAGTGCGTTACGCATAATGGTTTTAAAGTATTTTTACCGGTATCTTTCGTCCCGCATTACTTTTACTTATTTTCTTGTGCCAATCAACATTAATGGTTTGATATGGCCAATTAAATACATTTTTGTAATATCTTATTTGATTTTATTGGATTCGTTGGTTCGCTTTAAAATGAACAGCTTAACAACTCGTTTGGTATTTTATATGTAGTATCAAATATTTAATGATTCAAATTTTAATAACAGATTTGCTTGTTTTTATGTTTAATTGACTGGTTCAATTTTTTTTATTTTATTCAATACGGTTACAGCTAAATATAAATAAAATGATTTTAGAATTTGTTTAGAAAAACAATCTACTCGTAAAGAAAATATTTTTTAATACAGAACACTTACTACATAATAGACATTTATTTTTAATTTGTATAGAGAGTTGCCATTGACTTTAATTCAAACTAAAAATCAGGGCATTCTATGTACGAACTTCCATCTTTTGTTAGCCTTTTCCAAGGGTTTTTGACATCTGCCCTTTATAATTCCACCTGTTGTTCGACTCTCACTATCTGGCTGGCCTTCCCATTTGCGTTCCCCCTCAAATCTGGGCACTTCACCCAGTTTTCCTCCACAAACTTGGCATTCCCTTCTGTTCTGGCATCTCCATCACCTGAGGCTGCTGAACACTCTAATCTGACAGGTATTTGATTTGATTTACCAAATAGAGAGGGACGGCGAGAGGCCTGCTAGAGGGAGAGAGAATGTAAATATTTACACCCTATTGTTGCCCGGTGCTCTGTGTATTTCGTATTTGTAGTTCATTTCAGCACTTCACCACCACATCCACATCCACTCGAGGCGACATCCAAGTGATGCCTTTTGTTGATCGAGTGCTTGCCACGCACTTCACTCTCTCCGTCTCTGTCTTTGGCAGTGGTGCCGTCTCTTTCGCGCCCATATCCATGGTAGCGGACTTCGGTGAAGTGCTACAGATATTCCAATGCTACTTTACCGTTCACGAAAAGTGTTTCTCAAATGTCTTTCCTTTATTTTTCGGGGTTTCTGTTTTTTTTCGACCATTTGCTGGGCAGTGGCGATTAAATCGCGGTCCAACCCCGAAGAAGGCCACCGAAGATTTGGGCACTGAGAAAAAGCGGAAGTGCCTTGGAGTTATATTAATCGAACCCCTGGTCTGCACTAAAAAAGTATGGTTCTTTATAAAAAGTTATTTTGAAAAATAAGCTTTAACTGTGATTCGTTGAATAAAGGATAAGTATCCATATACTTTCTGGTAATATAGTTTTTAACCTTTCTATATGAGTATAGGTTTTTTTGGTAACTAAAAGAATAGAATCTATACTCTAACAACCAAGATTTTTTTTATTATTATTCCTATATTTGTTACCTCTGCTTATAAAATATAAAATTGACTAATCTCCATTAATTTCACTAAGATAATCACTAAAAAATGTAACTAGAAATTTACTTAAACCCTTTAATTTTTTTTAAAAGATATATAGTCATTATAATTTGTATCTTGTTTGGTTTATTTTCATTAGCAAATATAATTAGTTGCAACTTAAAAATATTTCAAAGTTCAAAAAGACGTAATACTTATGTGGAAAAGACTGTATCCTTTAACAACTCTATGTTGGCTAATCATTGCTTTGTTGGTTAATACACCGGCTACTCATTCCTTTAAAATCAATATAATCATTTTTAACTCCCATTTCTCTTTGTGCACCTCCGAAAATCTCCATTTCCCCCTGTTGCGAAGTATCTTTTGTGTGGGCAAGTCAAGTGCCGAATGCCCGAATGCTCTTCAACTCATTGTTAACCCATAGACGGGTCGCGTAATGATCCAGAAAACGTCGGCGGCAAAGGCTTCTTTCTCACGTTTAGCGCCTGGGCCTAGGCAATGGCCAAAAACAATTCCAGGCCAGGCTAACAAGTGACGGCCATTCGGCCAACACACAGATGCAAACGCACACCATCTCCAGCTGGGAAAAACACGAGCTGTAAAACGTCAAAATATACGAGCACAGAGCGATTTAAACTGTCAACGTGGCCGTAAACATTGTCAGTGGTAAGTCGGATTTTCGGGGTGGCAGGGGCGAAAGGGGCCTCTGGCCAAAACTGGAACCATGGAGATACTCGGCTACTTGTTGCCTCAAATTTGCTTATGAGCAGGCCAAAACAACCGGCCAGGCGGACTCCACTCTGCAGTCCAAGTAGAAGTCGAAGTCTGTGGCCCGGTCTAATGTGGCTCGTAAATCCTGGCCAAAACGGCCAAACAGGCAGTGGGGTTTGCTAGCCCCGTTTTTGGCCCGGCCTGATGGATGTTGTGATGCGGCTGGGGCGGCACTTGGCCAGATTTACGCCCCACAATTAACGTTCTAATCGGCTCAATTTGTTTGGTGTGCCGGGGAGTGGGGAAAGGGGAGCTGGAGCGCAAGGCAGGCAGATAATCAGCCAAAACAACCTACAAGTCAATTGAAAGTGTCAACCTGTTGATAATGCTGGCGACGATGGGGAAATCTTACAATTAATTCCAGAGTGTGCATACAATTAGTAGAACAGCCTCTTTGATTTCGGCCGAAATTAGCAAATTAGTAGGTAGTATTCATTAGGTCCTTGTAATTAATATCTACTTTGGTGCGAAATGTGACTAATTGGCACAATAATGACAGAACTGAACTTGTCAATGCTGCCATGCTGCAATTTTTCAGAACACATCTTTCCTGTTTTAGAATTATTTGGATTAAACTTCAAGCCAGTGCTGCCAGCAGACATCTATAAAACAGGGCAGATCAACCCAAAAAAAGGTTGTACAAGAAAAGCACAACAAAAAGTAAAACAGGACAAAAAAGAAGACAAAAGTATATTCTATTAAGTGTTTACTTATACCATAAATTTCGTATACCATATAAATGGATTGAACACCTAATTAAATTATGCAATAATCGTGTGTTCCTAACTCATCTTCTTCGCTTAAGCATTTAACCATGTTAAAATATTTATACATATGCGGAATAATATTGAAATAAGTAAATACGAAAAATTTCCGGACAAGATGTTTAAAATTTTTTAGGATAACGGACAAATTGGCAGCACTGCAGTGCAATAACAAACTTACGCTGTAAAATAAGTGTAATGGGTATGGTCATGTTCTGACTATACAGCGTTTCTACATTTGTCTTACTTTCAAATGTAAGATACACGTTTTTAGTGGCGCCAATTTGATATGAAGCGTAAAAGTTTGGTAAGCTGTAGTCTTTATTAGGTTGAGCTTTCGATTTCTTCCGAACAGAGGGCGTCGTAATATTCTCGTTTAGACCGACTTAGACCGAAGACTAATTTAAGTTTTATGTTAATTCAACGTTACTTAGCCTTAACAGAAGCTTAACTTAGAAAATAGGCTCAGACCAGGATTATATCTTTACCAAGATTTTGTAGTAGGATAAGTCACTTTCTATAAGTATAATTAGATGTAACTCTGATATGGATATGGATATGTAGGTATTACTCTACTGTGTTAATGTATATAAACTATTATTTGAATTAGCGTCTAAATGTATCTCTAAAATGCAACTCTGCCAAAATGTTAAGTATCGATGTTGATCGCAGCCAACTTCAAGTAATAAATTGCGAATAAAATGCGAATTTGAATATAATAAAAACTATTTAGTTAAGTGACAGTTCATCCTACTATAATCCTTTGCAATTTTTGAAAACCGGCGATACCTCAGAAAAACACTTTTCAATCATACCTAAAATAAAACGGCAAAACTAATCCCTTCTTGCCAAATTCTTAAACACTCAATTTCGGTAACAGACCTCTAACAGCGAAGCCCAATTCTCCACTAATTTCTCGACTGGCCCTTTGTGAACTCATTGCCGTTAAACAAATAAAAATAAACTAAGCGTAAATACTTAAGAAGAGAACAAATGCCACGAGTGGAGTTAGTCCTTTGTCCCGAGCCCAAAGAAGCCCCTTGACCTTTCGCAGGGCTCTGTTCCTCTGGCGGATTTTCCCTATTTTGGCCTACCAAAAGCATTTTGGGTGGGTGATAAACTTTAAATTGTCCAATGCTACGTGCCCCGCATGCGGAGTTCATAAATCCAAGCGCTAAATGTAAACATCAACAGTTGCCCGGCTCCACTAAAAGCAGCAAAAACAAGGCAAAGCACCAACAAGGATGGCAAAAACTTGCAAAGTTCAAACACAAACTAATGCAGCAGCAAAAGCAGGAACAAAAGCCACGCGACCCTCGCCCTCCGCCCTTCTACCACCCCCCCAGCCACCCGCTTTTCACCCACTCTCTCTCCTTTTGACCAAGCCACTTTCACCGTTGTTATTGTTGCCATTCTCGCACTGGTTATTGTTGTTGCTGGTGTGCTTAATACGCGATATCCAAATGTGTGTGTGGGTGCACAGAGAAAAACATAAACTAAGTTGTTGGGACATTTTTTGAATCCTTAGATATATTCAATATTTTTGAATGTCAAAATCTATAATTGGAAATTTGAGTAAACTTCAAATGTTTTCGTAAAAGGGTCGTATTATTTTTATTGTACATTAAAAATGTACTAAATGTATTATTATTTAAAGCAGTGGCGTAGACAGAAATTATTTTAAGGGGGGCTTACAAACATTTATTTTATTAAATTTTTATAAATACATATGATTTCATTGTAGAAAGGCTCTACCTATTTATTTGGACTAAAAAACTGTAAACACATTTCCAATTTTTTACTATATTCCTAATTACAAATTATCTCGTTAATAAAATTTGTCAGTAGGGCTTAAACCCCCAAAAACTAATTTACAATATTTTTTTTAATTTTTTTACATGAAAATATATTTTTTTACTTATTTTCCATCGAATATCAGTGATTACTTTTCACATTTCCAGAAAAAATCTGTTGTAAATCGCAAATTTTTTTTTTCAAATTTTAATACTGACTTGTAATTTTTCCCAGTGCATGTGCGATGTGTGAGTGTAGGTGTTGACCGTTTGGGTTGTTGGCTAGAAGCAGCATGCTCCTTTGGCAAGTCCAGCCATGGAAGCCGAGTAAAATAAAATAAACTTGAGTTTTGTTTTCGTTTGTCGTATAAGCAATGGCTTAAAGCTTTGCCCGGCTTTCGCCCCCCTCTCATCCTTAACCCAAACGCATTTGGCCAGTGGTAATGACCTCCCAGCACACATACTTACACACAGGCACACACAAGGGATTGTTGCACTTGCCAAGGGTTAAGTTTCGATAATTATGGATGCAAAAGTGGAGCACAAAAACGAAACTGGAAGTGTACAACAATCCACAGAGCAGTGAATGTGTGGCATGCCACACTTAAAGTTGTTTACCTTTTTTCAGCCTGTGCATATTCTCAATTGAGTCGAAATTTAATTGGTTTACTAAAATAAAAGTCAAGCCACTTTAGGAAGAGGGGAAAGGTATTTATTTAAACTTGCATATGTTTAAAACATTTTAAGAAGTAGATGTAAATTGCATACCCCCAGAGAGTTTACAAGTTTTGGGATAAAAAACCAAACAGCTTCTTAAAATATATTTATTTTTGGTTTCTTAGATTTTATAGTTTTTATAATTTTATAAAAGAAATTATTTAAAAATGTTTCAATCCTCAAGCACTTATTTATCATTTTTTAAAGTATTTCCTACGCCATAATTTCTAAATCAATGAAAGTCGGTTTGGTAATATGATAATATATAACTTAAATTATTCTCTAAGACTGCTTAAATTGAATTCAAGCAAAAAGGAATTTATTGCAACGGAAATGACGTATTGGAAAGCTAGCTTCCATTCCTATTATGACCATTTCGCATTTAATCGCCTATCGAAGTGAAAATAAGCACTATCTTATCTTCACACTGGATTGGTTAGATGAGTCCCATTTCTAAAGTGGCCAATTCAATGAATTACGACTTTATCTGATCTATAGATGGCCAGACAATTTAATCTACGAGTGCTTTAAATCAAGTTGAACAACTTGTTTTGTTTATACAAATCTAGTTAATATTGATTAATTAGGTGGGTGCTAAACATTTTCTGCAGCAACAGCTAAACTGGTTGTTTAAGCAGAAACACACAGAAATTATTACTGTTCTTTATTGTAAATTTTAATTACATTTTTAGTTCCAAGGAAATTATGAAATCAATTTTTTTTACACGAATAACATTTTACACATTTGTGAACTTTGGAATGTTCAGCCGTGTTAATTAAACTCCTTTCTACATAGTTTCAATACCTTATAAATTTTAAGCAGCCCTTTCGGTTGGGTTTCCCCTTATTTCATTGTTTTTCTAATTGACTGCTGACCCAGAATGTAAAACACTATACATATATATTTCATTTGTCTTGGATTGCAATTGAATAATCTAGCTAACAGGTGTCCTCTCCCCTGATAGTGTCTTCATTTTATGGTTATGTCTGCGATTGGGTTCGGGGAACTCCATTTGGAATTCCCCTTAGGCAAACAAATCCAAGGACTCCGAGGTGAAAGGAAATCTCCGCCTAATTTAGACAGTATTTACAGTAAATATGCAAACAGACCGCTAAATTGGCATATAGCAAACAAAAATCGAAGTAACAAAAGCGAGGTGGTGATGGGCTGGAAAAACAAAGGCAAGGACACACGTGTAAATTGAGTACACTTGAACCTGAAGTTGATTGTTGCTGCTATTGGCTGTTGGTTCTATTGTCACTTGGCAAACATAAATGATCAAATATTGTACAAGACGACAAAAATGATTGGCAAACTTTGGAGGGCAAAAAACGCAGTAAGTCCATTTAAATATTTCGGAAATGGACATTTTAAGTTTAACAATAATAGTTAGTTTAAAGATTTTAAAATTTTATTTGATATAACTGATATATTATTTATTTAATATTATATTTATTATATTTTCAAATGATGTCATGCATTTTAACTTGATTTCTAATGAATAATATATTTATTTATTTAGCTAAAGTATTTCAAACAATATTTTATATTAAATATGCGTTATATTTATCCCTACTATTATATTTTTTAGCAGTGTAAAAAAAGAGTGTGGGATTTTGCAATACTTCCTAGTACAAATAGATAATCTTATCATGGCAACTCGATTCCTTCTTATTTAATTAATTGAAAGGCAAATATAGCCAAGAAGAGGATTCGGTTTATTTCTTAACCTATCAGTCGATATCTTAAATCAAAACATTAAATGTTGTTGTATTTTTTAAGCAGCGATATCATAAGTATCACTCGTTATAAACGAAAACTAAGAACGAATATATGCTTGGAGCACTCTATATTACACCTTTATAGAGTCTCATTTGGTTGTCCTATGTAAACAAATATTTTACGAAACGACGGAAATTGGCAAGCTTAAGAGGGTTTTCAAAAATTGGGACCATTCCTCGGACCAATAGATAATCTTATCTTAACGTTTCCCTCTTATTAAATTAATTGAAAGGCAAATACCCAAGAAGAGGATTACGGGTTTGGCCTATCAGCCGCCTGTTTGAAGGCGAACCGCTTATCATTTGCACTGGGTCGGCATGGAGTATACGAATACCTGTTGTTGCAGTTGCTGGCGTCGCGTCGCATGTTGCTGCCCGCCGGCAACATGTTGCTCGCGTGCTCGGTCGGCTTTTTCAGTTACTTGGCACTCGTTCTCGGGTCGCCTTCGCCAATGCCATTCGATTCGCTGGCCGACTGGCGCCGCTTCTTCTGCCTTTCAGCTGGGGCCGTTCAGTACGCTTCTGTCACCCGCCCGGCCAACAACACGGCGCGCTTGCTCCGCTCAGGTCCGCTCCACCTCGATCCCGATCTCGACTTCGCTCTGTACCGCTCGTCGTACCGCTGCAGTTGTCATTCGAAAGTGTCTCGCTCGGCGGCTCCAGACCAAGTAATCAACCGAATTAAGACCAAAAGCAGTTCGAAAAATGTATAAATAAACAATGGAGAAAAACCGGCTCTTGATTTTGCACAGGGCGACGATCTCGCACGCAAGATCGCCACCGCGAGGCGAGGGGCTCGTCCGACTGCATTCTTGCATCACGTGCAGCCCGCGACACGCCCCCTCAAACGCCCCCCTAGCCGCTTTCAAGGCGAAATTCGCACAGAGAAAAAATTTCGAGATCGGTGAATTTTTTGTTTCGATTTAGGCGGTTTTAAAAGCGAATATTGCTCGAATATTGCATCAAAATAGTACAAATATATTTAGACTTATTAATTTTCTTAAATTATATTTGTTAAGATTCTCTCGCACTGCAAACTTTAATCATTTTCAAAAGTTTTAAAAATGTAGTTTTGATAAAGATTGGAGTCTGTAAAAATTTTAAGAAGTAGGAGACTACTAAATATTTTCAATTTTTTTTTAGTTTGTATGATGTCTTTTAAACTTAACCAAACCCTAACTTTTTTATAATATATTCAAATTCAAAGACAATTTTTTTTACTTTAAAATTAGGATTTAATTTTATTTTTTTAAAAATCTATTTTTTTTTTAAGTCTCTTTGTTACCGAATTTTTTATTCTTTAACTCCTTATTTTTTCTCTGTGTTGTTTATTAAATTCTCCTTTGAAAAGGCGCAAATCTACAGTTCTTTGTGCAGGGTGTTTTATTCTTCCTCCTCCGTTAAGTGTTTTGTTTTCGTTGCTCAATTGAGCGGCCTCATAGCCCCATGAAAACAGCTGCAGAACCCTCACTTTTGCATATAAGAAAGAACAGGCGCGAATTGGCGGTGATATCAATCGAAAGAGGTGCAATAGCTCGAGTATTGCCCGCAGTTATAGCGATTGCAACTTACTAATTAAAAGTGCAAAACTATGCACATGTTAATATTTGCATATAAAGTCATTTCCTATATATCCTCGTTCTTTTTTTTGCTTTATGCAATCCTAATAAATTCCAGCAAAAACCTTTCGCTGAGCCCACATTTCTCGTTGCTTTCATCTGTCAAAAAACCCTGACCTGTACCAATTCTCATATTTTTCTTCAATCATTTTGAACGTCAACAAATGCCGAGAAATCGTTGAGAGGCCTTTTGAAAAGTGTTTGCTTTTTGTTTATTTGCGTATCGTTTATTTATAGGCATTAAATGCATCTGTCGGAGGACTGTGAATGCGCAATATTTATTTGTATTTACTTATTGCAATAAAAACATAAACGGCCACAAAACATAATCAAAAGCATAAACAATTTACCTTGTCAAATGGATGAAAATCAACATCGATTTGGACCAGTTTTTCTCTGTTAATTTGCTCTTGTGTTTCTCACTTTTCATGCAAATTGGGGGAGAAGAAAAAGAGGAGCAGTACGGACATACCAATAATGACAGTGCTTTTACAGATTTTCTGCGATGATTGAATGCATTTTTTACTCAAAACATAATATTTCATTAAAAATAAACATGTTTATATTAGAAAAACCTTTGTTATGGCTACACAGGGGAAAAATTGGTGATAAAAAGTATTCTAAAAAGGAAATATAGGTAAAAAAGCAGTAAGCACAACAAAAAAAGTAAAAAGTTTAAAATAAACCATTTTCTTTATAATTAACCTAGCCAGACGGTACCTAAATTGGGTTGTTGACCTTGCGTACCCACTTATTATGTTTATTTTCATGTTAATTGTCATGTTAATTTGTTAAGACTCTGGGTTTTCTAAGATTCTCACACTTAATTAGTTTTTGGATCGGAGGTATACATGTGAATATTTTAATAGGACTTATTTTTTAATTAAATTAATTTCTTCATAAATACTTTTTAAAACATTTAGACCGCCAAATATTAGTGTTACTATACTTAAAGCTCTAAAATAGCATTTGTTTTAGCACGTTTTTTCTATCATTTTTTGATTTATTTACTTACATCCTAATAATAACAAAGGTTTGTTAATTAATTAGATTCTGTTGTAATTATGCAGTTTGAAAAACCTTTGACCCAATTATGTTCAATTAAAAAGAACTTGTCCCACTGTTTTGCTTTGACAAAACCCACACAATGTTTTCGCAAACTATACTTTGACCTGTCCACGCCACATTTGCAACGATAATTGGGAAATAAAAGCACCCATTGGTGGAACAAAATATTAGAAGGAACCCCAAGTCAAACAGAAAGAATCCCACTCAAAATAAAAACAAGACAACCTCTGACGCTTTGCTTTCGCTTTTCTATTCATCGCAGACATCCGAGTATTTTTAGATCAATTTTTTGTTTCGGTTGGTCGTGATTTTTTTTGCGCTTTATTTTGCAGCTTTTATTTGTCAGCAGAGATTTTCTTTTACTGCGACTTGATCGGGCCATAAACAAGAAAATACGAGTGTATCAAACTATAAAAACAGCTGAAGCCTATAATTTGCCAATTGCATTTGCATTTTATAATTGTCATGATTTTGTGTTGTATTTTTCCATTGATGTATGATTTATTAATTTATTTTTTCAGCCAAACCAGTTACAAGCACTTAAGTGCACAATTGCATTGCAAAAAAAAGCAGCAGAAAGAGAGAGAACGTGAAAAATGCATCAATTTTGGAACTGGAACTGGAGATGGGCTCTGCTGATTTTCTCGGGTGAGTATATTATAGAAATGTGAACCGATTTGGGTTTATCTTGTAGCCAAAATCTGACTCGATATCTCGGAATTCCCCTCAAGAAAAGTTGCACGAAAAATTTATGAAATGCCAATTTCACTTACGTTCAACTTTATTACCCCTGACGCACATTTGCAACTTTGTTGCAACTGACTGGCTGGCGCTCCTGCTGCTGGCCAAGAGTCTCAGATTGCCTTTTAGCTTTCAGCTTGAGCACTATTTCAATGTTTCTGTTTGTTTGTTTATTTGTCTCTCGCCCAACCACCCACTCTGCCCCTTCTGCTCTCGAATTTCCAGCCCTGCTGCTCGTTTCGCTGGCCAACTCGGAGGAATGCGGCCAGGAGGAGTTCGCCAAGTGCTCCGAACCACTTGATATGCTGCATTTATCGTCGAACTTCTCGATTGGACCGGCCAAGAAGGAGGAACTGGACAAACTTTGTCAGTAAGTGGCTCCACGAACGAAATTCCCCCGTCGATCTGTTGCCAAATCCCAATCGCAATCTGCTCAGCACAAGAAATATATATTTTCGTATGATCGATTTGGCGATTTTGCCTATCAAATGTCTTTCTATAGAGTGGTATTAGCTGGTGAAGTTCCAGAATTAGAAACTTAGGGAAATCTGTTTTTTTGAATTTATGAGAAAAAGAATCCTTTTTTTAACTAAGTGCTAAATAAATCATTTAACCAAAGACTTGCTAAATTTAATAATTCACAAAACAAGTAGGTATTACTAATTAAAAAAATATTTTTTTATGAATTTACGAAAAAGTTGATTTATAGTTGAATGCGACATTTTAAATGTTTTAAACGTACTTATACATTTAATAAATCCGTAATTAATCAGAATAAGTCAACTTATAATTGAATGCCTCATAAAACATTAGGCCAACGATTTTGTAATATTTTTTTAAATCGCATACAATGGGCTTAACAATTCAATTACATTTTTCACTTCCACTTTAACATTGAAAAATCGAATATTTCCAGTGAGCTGCGCAAGGGAGTGAGGTGCATCCAGAGCTTCACCCGCCGTTGCATGGATCTGCAGCAGAGGAACCAGTTCAACAAGCTCTACCACGGAACCAACCAGTTCATCAGGGATCTGTGCATCAAGGGGGCGTTCCAGGAAGCGTACCTGAGGCACGCTCCCTGCTCCCAAAAGGCCAAGACCGAGTTCGAGGTGTGTGGCAATCGCTACAAGGACACCATGGTGTTCCTGAAGCCAAACAAGAATCAGGAGAACTCCGAGAATGGGACCTTCAATGAAAACATAAAGACCATTTGCTGGTGAGTAAAAGAAATCGCAATAAAACAGAAATAATATCTAGGAACATAGCTTGAAAATGCAATTAAGCCCAGTACCATGGCAAATATATCTTAAAACTTATCTTATGCATAAGAAAACAAACCAATAAAAATCGTAGAGAGTATTTTATAGTTGTTGAAAAGGAAAAGAATTAGGTATAGTTCAGAAAGTTTTTCAACCATCTTGTTGACTCTTTGTAAAATTAAAAAAGCTAAATAAATTACCCTAATCAATTAATAAAAGAATTTATTGTTTTAAACAGAAGGTTATTAATATGTCCTGTTATGTCCTGTTCTGTGCCCTAATACCAGTGATTCTTTTCTATTTAATTCATTATCTGCCTTTATTATTATTTATCTATTATTATATTATACTTATTTTAGCTCCATCAGTGAACTTGTGGACTGCTCGGAGGATGCTGCACGTAAGGTGTGCGGCAATGAGGCGGCTGAGTTCACTCGTGAACTGGTGGACAAGTATGCCAACAGCCTGACCAAGGTAAAACCAAACCGAATCTCTAACTTAACAGATTGTAATTACCTGTATCTTGCAGATCTACTGCGAGGACTTCACCCGACATCCGGGTCACTGTCGGAACGGCGAGGAAAACAGCTCCCATCGGGCGGGTCTGAGCAGCTTAAGCCTTCTCCTCACAGGGACACTAATCACACTGCTGGTCAGCAGAGGCAACAGATAGATGGCAGAGCTACAGCTAAGTGCAAATATCTAGAACCAGTCCTTACCAAGTCGAAAATATGCACTGCAAGAGAGGAGATGAAAATGTAGTTAAGGTTTCCCCCATCATCACACCGAAAGAATTCCACACGCTGTTGCATACGTTTTGGCAGTCAATTTAGGCCACAAAAACCCTGATCCCCGAGAGATCGAAGGAGTAAGTTAAGTGCGTTATGTATACCAGTATGCATATATATATATATAGTTATATATATATAGAACAGTGTCAGGCAAAGCTAAGATCGTATATATATATACGGATATGTATGTTACTATATAAAGGATATAGGCTAGCTAGTTAGAATCAGTGTTGAGTGTGGCAGGCAGGTTAGTTGTTGTTGGCCTTACTTTCCAATCGATCGTGCAATACTAGAGTTTCGTTGAGTTTGTTCGAGTTGTCCAGGCTTTAAGTGTAGGCATATTTTAGAGATACAATACCCCTAAGTTTCACAAAACGTTGTTAGCTGAAGTTCTAGAGCGCCCCTCACCACCACCTCCGTTTTCCGGATTATATTTGCAAGTCCCATCCCATTATATTTGCAAAAATCACACCCTTAGGCGCACAAGGAAGTAATCCCCAGTGGATTTGTTCACATATCGGCAATAACTTTACGTAAACTGAAAGTGCATTTCTATGAATGAGGAATTTTAAATTATTTATTAACTTATTTAGTGGATAGCGTATATTTATTTCACTGTAAATACCTTTAATACTATTCAAATTGGGAAGTATACATATAAAGTAAATATTAGTTTAACTTAAAATTACACACAAACACACACACACACCTACTTACAAAAAACTGTGAATATATATTATGATTAAAGAGTAACATTTATTTTAAGTAAAACACACACATGCATATGCAAGGAAAAACAATAAAAAATGAGAAAATAAATTAACGCAAAAAAAGTGTGAGACGAGTGGCGAAATAAAAGAGAAAACGAACGGGAAAGGAGGTTGGGAAAGTTTTGGAAGCCGAAACCTGGTATACCCTGCGATTCGGAATAGCTAAAATTGGTGTAAGCAATTTTCACAATTTTGACTAAGAAAAAGAAAGATGTTGTGAAATATTACAGATGGATTATTACCTATAGTTCTTCCTTATTCGAATTGCACAACAAAATTTTAATTGGTTATCTGCAATTATGTTTTACATATTATACTCTTAATATCCGATTATTCTGGGAAAATTCAGATTCCGATTCTGGAAAAAGAAACCGGGAAAGATTTTGTTTATGAACCCAAATTTCAAGCGAATGGTGTTGACTCTTCAAAAACATAGCCAAAGGTAACTACTAAGCTTTCGAATCTATTTTCTAAATAATTGTAGAATTTAGTAAGCGAAAGGAAAGGCCTCACAAAACTTATAACTTATTCAGACTTAAGTAGTTTCCAAGATATAGCAGTCATGGGTACATCGAGCTATCTAACAAATTATATTTAATCTATATTGACTACTAAAGTTTTAACTTAACTGACGACTAAGTTTAGTACAATACCCACAGATAGGGAGAGTATAGAGTGCCGTGCCAAAAATGCTTTTTACTGCAGGATAAAACGGAGCGCAGCCAAAAAGTATGCAACGCTCCCGTCCGGCGCCCAAAAGTATGCTGCGCAAATATGCCAGCTCCGGTCGCAGTTTACCAGTGGGCTGAGAAGGGGTTACGGAAGGGGTTACCAGCCAGAAGGGCTCGCCACCATGGCGATAGGGGGGCTCCAGAGGGGAGGTGACCCGCTACACTGGGGCTGGCCATAATTTATGTTTATGTGGTGCGTTCATTAGACTAGCGGCGGCGACGACGCCGACAACGGTTGACTTCTCGCCTGGCAGCTAATTTATAAGGTCGGCACATGGCTCAAGGACATAGGTGGGGCTAAGGGGGGCAATAATTACAGTTATCGCACTTGGCCAGCGGCTGAGTTTGCATTTGACACTCGCAATCACAGTCGTACATTGATTTCACCTGGATTTGCCAATGAAATCTGAATGATTAACTGGTTGAGTGTGTTCAAGCTGCTTGGCAATATCAAAAATAGTCATCTCATAAGCCGATAGAATACCTGATTGAACGTAACCAGTTTGGTTTTGAAGTCTTGCCTTTAGAGACCTTTACCCTTTAGCTAAAACGATTCTATGCTGACAAGAATTATTTTATATTTTATTTTTCGTTCAGCCTGGCCAAATTGCTTTTCCATTTTTATTACAAATTTGCATTGCATAAATATCAAGTTGAGCTTAGACCTTCTCATCCTTTTGAAATTTAATTTCGCAATAGATTATTTGCCTTTGAACTTAAAAATATTTCCCTCCGTTGGCATCCATTTCGGTTTCAATAAAAATTCATTGACATCTCCGGCAATCAGATCTCGGAATTGCATTTTATAAGAGACGATGACGATGTGAGGCCTTTTTGGACTCTGGGCCAAGTGCTTAACCAATCAATAACCGAGTTAAGAGGGGAAGTGAGTGACTGAGCTGGGAGCCAGGTATCTCGATTGCAGCTCAAATATTTACGTTTCCATTTAGAGTGGGCGGGGTATACAGGGGGGGCCGGTGTGGATTGGATGGGGTCATTTTCAGCTTCATTTGTTGTGCAAATAGGCGAAATGCATTGCCATCGAGCACCTCACTCAGTATTAATTTGAAGTCATATTTTGTATCTTTAGAGCGATTTCCTTTGGCCATTTGATTGCTTTCAGGCCACGTTTTTTTAGGTTCTTAATTAATTGAAAATATCTTTGGGGAGCTGCAATTGCAGCATTCGGAGTGGCAGGATGGCAAACAAATTGACAGCCAGTTGCAGTCTGCATTCATACGGGAAGTGTCGAGTGGCCCTTTAGTTTTCCGCTTATCATGGCACTCCCTTATCCAGCTTTCATTCACTTACCACCCACCCACATATCATACCATCCTGCCATCCCCATGGGAATCCCAATCCCGGCAGCTCTTTCACTCATGTTTAATCCTCTTTAAGCGGCAACAGAACGATTACATTTTGATTTTTTTTTTGTTGTTTTCTATTTTTCCCTGCTTTTGTTGCATCCTTTTGGCCGTTCGCTTTGCTTTTATTTACCCATTTCCGCTGCGACTAATCTGCAATTATGTTTTACATAAAAATCCTATCGCATCGCATGCAACAACGGAGTGCGAATGAAAAGTTTTCAACAACTTTGTCGAGGCTTGATTGTTTTACCCGCTGCGATAGTCGGGAAATACAAATATTAAACAACAGCATCAGCAGAGACAACGTGGCGTATTAACGACGGCTGCTTTGCTTGGGACCACGCTGCGTATGCGTATTAAATTCTCCATTTACATCAAATCACAGCGGAAAGAAAACACAAAGAACCAGAGATAATTGTATTCTCAATAGGTACTGAAATATAAAACTATTAACAAATGAGTGTTACAAGCAGACGATTTTTCATTAAAATAATCACACAGATGGGAACGGTTTTTTTAAATGAAAAGATACGTTGAATTATTTAAATAAAGCAAAAAAATACATATCGCCAATAAAATAATAAACTCACATTATTTTTATACAAACCATTTAATCAGGTTTTAATACAAAAAGCGCATTGCACAAAAATCAAAAAAAACAAGAAAGGATGTTAGCTTCGGCAAGCCGAAGCTTATATACCCTTGCAGCTATAATTATTAAATTTAAAAACACAAAAAATGATATTCCCAATAGTATAAGATAATATGTCAAAAAACACCGAAGCTATAATTTGTTTCATATTATTTTCCTACCAATTTTCCGATCGTTCCTATGGCAGCTATATGATATAGTCGTCCGATTTTGATAAAATTTAATTCGAAATTCAGAACTAATTAAAAAATGTTATTTCCAAGCGTTGGAGGTTATATGTTGAAAAACACCGAAGCTATAATTTTTTTCATATTATTTTTCCACAAATTTTCCGATCGTTCCTATGGCAGCTATATGATATAGTCGTCCGATTTCGATAAAATTTAATTCAAAATTCAAAATTATTTAAAAATTGTTATTTCCAAGCTTAGGAGTTTATATGCTAAAAAACACCAAAGATATAATTTTTTTTCATTTTTTTGTCCGATTATTCCTATGGGAGCTATAAGATATAGTTGTCCGATCCGGCTGGTTCCGACTTATATACTACCTGCAAAAGATATAAGACTTTTGGGAAAGTTTCAGCCCGATAGCTTTAAAACTGAGAGACTAGTTTGCGTAGAAACGGACGGACAGACGGACAGACGGACAGACGGACAGACGGACATGGCTAGATCGACTCGTCTAGTCATGCTGATAAAGAATATATATACTTTATGGGGTCGGAAACGTCTCCTTCACTGCGTTGCAAACTTCTGACTGAAATCAATATACCCTCTGCAAGGGTATAAAAACAGGGGAAGATTTATTGAAATATTCCCAAGTAAAACTCTTTACTTAAAAAAAAACACAAAATACCTGTAAATACATAGAAAACATATTTCATATGCGTTTTTGTATTTATTAATTAATTATAAAACTTAATGCATCAGAGTCCCATTATCCAGCAGCTCAGCCACACAATTAATAAAATCACTTTAATTAAAATGAGTGAATCAAAATTCAAACAAACGTATTACCTGATTATTACGCCCTATTGGGCTGAGCTAAAATCACAATAATTCTATGGCTATGAAACTATAAACAGGGCTGAGATCAAACTCAAGTTGAGCTCCGCTACTGCCGTTTTGACCATACTGCTAGGCTACTGGGAATATTTAATGGCCATAGTCAAGCTCAAGAGCTCCGAATGAAAATCGGAAGCCATCTTCTTCGAATTCTAAGCATTTAGAAGCATTTACGTTTTGTTGCTCCCACATCATATTCACTTTGAGTTATTTTCGTTTCCATTTCGATTGCAAGTCACTTGGAGAGATTAAATGGCCAACTTGCCCCCAGAATCTCCATGGCCAACCCTTTCCCCTCCCTTCCTTTTCGGCCAGGACATCCTGATGGCCATAAATGCGCTTGTGGTTGATAGGTGGTGCAGGTGGGTGGATGGATGGATGTGGATGTGGATGTGAATGAGGGGGTTGGGTGTTTGGATGGTTGGCCAGCCCTGTCAGCTGTTGGCCAGCTGGCTCCGGCTACGAATGCATTTCGTACATGATAATCATGTTGGCTGCTCCAAGTTGCAACTTGCAACTGCAGCATGCATTGCATTTGCAATTCCTGCCATACAGCCGTACAACCATGGCCATTGGCCGATGGTCGATGGGCCTGCCCGTCTAGCAAAGGCCTGCTGTGGCTTGTCGTGGTGTGGTTTATGGCAACATCTTGTCCAATTTATTACCACTTTCATTTGGTAGCATAATAGGCAATGCACTTGCACGCACACACAAATGCACACTGGAAGAAATCAAAGAATTTCAAATAAGAAGTAGATACTACGATGAAACTTGTCAATAACTAGCTTTTAAGGTGTCACAAAATATGTACACCCCCTTTCAAAATGTTTTATCCTGACTAACTAGTCAGCAAGTGGGTATTATTCATTAAATCCTTGAAAAAAAGTTATTTCCCAGTATAAGTAGAAGTTATACTAATCATTCAACCATTTGTGAGGTTCTCCAATAGCTTCTTAAAATGAAATGTGTTAAATTTTATTGACCCCTTTCTGCTGAACTTTTACATTAAGCTTTTTAAAAATATTAAACTTTCTAACTTTAATATAGTAACCAAATAAAAATTCTTTATAAAACGCGTTCAGTTTTAAAAGCCAACGTTATTTGCAACATAATTCGTTTCCTTTGCTTTCTTCAATGTAAAATATTAATCAAATTTTTCGGTTCATAGTTTACTCACAAATTTTTTCCCGTGCACCGAACGCACTTGTGGCAAATGCTGCCAGCCTGGCTGCATACACATAACACATATCTATAACACGTAGCACTCAAAAATACTCAAACATTGAAATTGGAGCTCTAGTTTTTTGGTTCTCGTCTCGTTTCTGCTTCATCAGTTACATGCTTTGAATAATTCAAGCGTATTTAGGCCTTGCCATGGAAAATGTTTTCCGCATCGAACAGGCGGATTCAGTCTGTCCCGAAAGTTATTAAATTATTTTAAAATCAACACAAAGGCAGATATTTTCTTCTTTATTTTTTGTGTGAAAGCTTACCACTTTAAAGGAATTGTTGAGAACTGCAATTATAGCATATTAAGCCAGCTGGATTAGCATAATTCAGCGGCTCTGAGTTCAGCAGCCTCTTTGCTGCTCTTTGGCCAACACTGCGTATACGCTACTCTGCCACATTACGTATACGCAATGCTTGACGCCAGCCATTTGTGCTGCATATCCCCAGGCGCCGCTGAGGCTGTGGTGCCTGTTAAAAAACAAAACTCAAGTGTTGAATGGCAACCAAAAAGCGACACCCTCCCCCCCCGCACACTCCGCTGCCCCCTTTGTGTCTTTTGTGGCCTTTCGCTGTTTGTCAACAGCAGCAAACACTGCGAGTACTGCCAACACTTGAGGGGCGTGTCAGGCGTGTAGGCGCTTTTTAATTGCACTGAAAACAAAACGCTAAACACTTGTTGGCCGCCCGGATGGCTGGCTGCCTTCCAGCTAGTTGTCGCGTGGCAAATGCCGGGGTGTCATCCAGAACTCTCCAAACAGAAAGAAGCCCTGCCGCCGCCTGCAGCAGCAATTTGTGTTGCAGTTGCTGATGTTGCTGCTGATGTTGCTGTTGCCAATGTTGCTGCCGCTTTGATTGTGCACCATAACTGCGAGGCAGCATCGCCATTGTGTGTCGCCTTTTTCCCTGGCATCGCTGAAGTTTCGCTTTGATCGCATTGTAAAATTTTGCGACAGTTTTAGATTGTAATGGGCTCCATGGGAGAAATGAGAATAAGAACGACTCTCAATTGAATCGGAGACTGCGAGTCAAACTTGGTAATAACAGCACAGTAAACAAATTGATAAGGAGTTGAATGGAATCAGAAAATATGCAACTGCTGAAGTACCAATCAACTTTCATAAATAAAATCCTTATGGTAAAGTTCGGGACAACCAAATATTTCCAAAGGCCTCTAAAGGCAGTTATTTTTAAGCCAAGAAACTTTGGCCGATTTGAGACTTTTTATAAAATATTTCGCAATTAAATTTAAGTTTAAAAAACCATCATTAAATCAAAGATCTGGATACTATTAAGGAAAGTCCTTAAAAGAAAACCTTCGAAGCTAACAAAGATTTATGAATTTATGATTTATTAATAATATGGAACAGTTTGGTTTACTTTTAAAAATTAACTTCACTTGTAAAAAAAACACATTTAAAATTATAAAAAAAAAACGCAAAGGCTATCAAATCTATGATTTTAAAAAATATTTTCAGAAGCTATCTTTGCATCTACTGTTGAAAATCAATTATTTTTAATAAATACTTAGGTATCTGTTATTGACCCGTATTTAATGTTTAATATATTAATTAATAACATTTGCAAGTACAAAATCAGATTCCATTATATTTTTTAGCACGCTAAATCACAATGAAAAATATATTTTCAAAGTCAAACAATTAAACGATTTTACATAAATTCCATTACCAACATTGAAAGCAATCTTTTATTTGCCATTTGTAATAGTGTTTATGCCACTCGGAGGCGTTTGATTGACCAGCTCAAATGATTGCCACATTTAATTACCCCGTTCGATCAGATAATGTAGTTAATTTTCAATTTTACTTTTTCGAACAAGCAATTTCCCACGCAGTTCGATTTATTGTGCGCTTCATTGGGACAACATGTTTAATTAACGAGCACAACGAAGGCGACTTTGTCACTGGCGCTCGGTGAAATTTCTGACTCTCTGGTGACATTTGAAAAGTTTAAAATAATATAATTTTCGACGCTATATGGCAAACTAACAAGTTCGACCCGGCAGCCCAGGGATGGGATGGTATGGGAGATGGTATGGTATGGTATGGGGGATGGGATGGGTTGTATATGCTCGCAGATGGGGGGGAGTGTTTTTCGGGAGTTTGTCTTAGCTAACTTTTCAACCCGGGAAAGGAGAAACTTTCCCGGCTGCACTGTTGCACACACCCACACGAGATCTATTGTAAAATATGTAAGAAAGTTTCCTTAGCTGCGTTTTTGGAAAAGCCAGCAGCGCAGCGCAGCATCGACGTTGTCTTTGGGGAAATTAAACATTTCTATTTGAAAACTTTGCCGTGTGTGTGTGGGGGCGGGGTGCTTGGATTTTCCTAAGGTTCAAGAGCAACAGTTGCCTTTTGAACTGTTTCGGGTCGGTCACACTTTGGCATTTCGTTAGTTCCGGTTCCCCTTTTGTTCCACCAACAATTGCGGAAGTCATAATTTTTGCGCTGGCCAAGTTTTTCGGGTTTTTTTGACAAATTTAGCAGCAAATTGCAGGCGAAACTTTAGTGCTGACTGGTGGAATGGTGTAATAGTGTAATAGTGTAATGGAATGGGCTTGGGTTTTGGGATCTAAATGTCAAGCGGCTTGCTGTCATAGGTGTTGCATATTTAATGCGCCGACGCCGATGGCAACAGCAGAAACAAGGGAGCATCTGAGGCCCCAGCACAGCGATTGCGATTCAGACAAGTGCACCCAGAGTGCATGCAAATATTTTTGCCAACGATTGTTTTGCCGGTTCCCTCGATTCCGAATGGCCAGCTCTGACTGTGGATTTTTCACAACATCCGGAAAAAATCGGGTCAGGGAAAGGGGTGCAAGGACATTCGCCCACTACACGCCCCTCGTTGTTGTCAACGGTTTGAGTAATTGTCGATGGTGTGAAAATTGGCAACGATGCCATCCAGCTGAAAAAGGATTTACTGGGTTATGTATGAAGCCAAAGGCTGATTGAGATGAAGGAGCAGCTGGATCGAGCTGCAAATGACCATCAATGGATGTCTATGGCATCAGCGATGCTGCCAAAACTAAAATAATCATTGATCCAACGAAAATCAAAATCAGAAAATGTTTATTTATTTATTTATTTATTCTCAGGCTAAAAGGCAATTGAGAAATTACCTATAGCCTATACTTTTCATTTACTGTGTTTATGCTATGCCTATTTCATGAAATCAATTCATGAAATGGGCAAATTCGTGTGTGCATAAACACCTTTTCATGAATTCGATAACACACGAAAGTTGACTATGAATTCAGTCCCAATTTACGAAATGCTGAGGCACAACCTACTTCACAGCCTACTTCTCTATAGAGCTCTATATAAAATTCAAAGATTTGACAGCTTTACTAATATCATTTCATGAATTTGTCTGTGTTGTATAAACAGGGGCTATTTTAATTTCATGTATTGGAGAATGCATGAAATTCATAGCATAAACATAGTATAAGTAGCTATAGCTACTGTGGCCCTTAAGCTACGTTTGTTATATACAATTTACATTTTTACATATAGACTATGTCTAGGTTTTAAATTACATGGTATAACTTTATTGCCTTTAAGAAATTCATGGAAGCTATGATATTGGGGGTGTTGGGGGTAAGGAGTTCTGACGGGTTTGAAGGTAGGAATTTGTTTCTTTCTGATAGAAAGAGAGGACATTCTAGGAGGAATGTGCTTGATGGTGATCGATGTGTTGCAGCGCTCACATTGCGGTGCTGCTTGTTTGTTTATTATGTGTTCGTGCGTGAGCTTGGAGTGACCCAGCCTTAGTCTTGAAAACTTAATCAAGTCTTGGCGATTAATATCGTTTGCTTTAATGTTGTAATTTTTTAAAGATAGTTTGTTGGGGTTTATAAGTTTATAGTGGTCTGAAGTATTTTCCCATAGAGATGCGAATTGTTTTTTTGAATTTCTGTTTGATAAATAATTGTGTGTCCTTGTAGTTGTAATTGTTTTCGTAGAGGTGTGGAAATAAGTGAGCTTCCTTGGCAGCTGCGTCAGCTGTGTCGTTTCCAGTTATGTTTGTGTGTCCTGGGATCCACAATAATTTTATGTACGACTGATGGCTGTTGAGAATATCTCTGATTCGAGCGGTGTAGAAGGATTGGTTGCTATTGTGGCTATTGATTGCAGTGACGATAGTGAGTCCGAGCAAATCACGAATCTCTTCTTTTGTGATACAGCGTAATCACACGCTGCATAAATAGCTGCCACTTCTGCGGTGAAGATAGAGCTATGTGCTGGTAGGAGTGCTGTTTTAATGATGCGTGTGTCCGTAGTGATGCTATAAGATACTCGTGCCCAGATTTGGATCCATCTGTGTATATGAATGCGTAGTTATTGTAGAGTTCTTTAAGGGAGAGGAATTTTGTTTGGAAAACAGTTGTAGGAGTGTTCGATTTAGTTGTGTAATGTAGTGTTAAGTCTATTTTATCTTCTGAGAAGGACCATGGTGGATGTTTCTGTTTCCTTAATTTAACTGAAGTGCAGTTTATTCCATTTTCGAGAACGAATTCTGACGCTTTATGTAGGATTGAAGGTATTCTGGGTGTTCTTTTGGCGTTCTTTATCTTTTGGAGGACGGTTTGAAGTGGCGTATTTTTGGCGAATGAGAAAACCTTACAAATCCGCGCAGTGGTCAGCTCAATTCTAATCTCGATAGGTGTAATATCGGATTCAATCAGAAGGTTATTGATTGGAGTTGTGCGTGGTGCTCCAAAAGCAAGTCTTAAAGCTGCATGGTAGATAGTTTTGAGTTTTCTTAGACAAGAGAGAGGGCAATTCCCATAAAATGGGAGACAGTAGTCAATCTTGGACATAACAAGAGCGTTTATTGTATTTATTAAAGATCTGGTGTCGCAGTTGTATCTACGATTGCCTAACCATTTAATTATGTTGAGTCTTTTTGATAGTTCTACTGCCAGAGTGTCCTATGTGATCTTTCCACCTGTATCTACTTGATATGGTAAGGCCAAGGATTTTAAGGGAATTAGCTTGGTTAAGAGGGTATGCTTGTGATGTGATTGTAAAATTACACCTATGTTTCCGGCAGATATGCAGATGTTTGCATTTTTGCACAGAGAGTTTCGCTCCTGAGTAGTCACACCAGCTTAATATGTCTGTGAATAGGCTGTTTATAGACATTGTGTTTACATTTTTATTAATTTTCTTCAGTATAGTGAAGTCGTCTGCTAGGAAAAGAATTTGAATCCCTTATGGATTTCAATGGTGCGGCATAGTTTGTTGTACGATATTAAAAAGAGAATTACGGACAGTGGTGAACCTTGAGGGATCCCATTGTACAGTGGTCTGTCTTCAGAAAAAGTGTTGCTTCACTTGACTTTTATCTTGCGATTGGTTAGGAAGTTTTTTACGTAATTCAACAATTTTGGTCCGATTCTCCATCTCTGTAACTCGTCTATTATTGCGTGAATTCCTATTTTGTCGTAAGCTTTTTCGAAGTCGAGACTAATAATTGAAATGTGGCTTCTGGTTGATAGGGCTGCGGTAGTCTGGTAGTCTAACAGAGTTAGGCATTCAGATACGGACATGCCCTTTCGAAAACCGAGCTGTCGACTATCGAGGAGTTTGCAGTTTAATGCAAGCCACCAGAGTCGGTTTGCTATGATTTTGTCTAGCACCTTCGAAAGACAAGGGTTGAGCGATATGGGACGATACGAGGTTACAGATGTTTTGGGAGTATTGGGTTATGGATCGGTATTATAATACTGTTTTTAAATTGCTGAGGGATGTGGCTGTCTAGGATTTTGTTGTAATAAATTTATTAACCGGCTTTGTTAATGGCTGACTGAAGTTTTTAATCATTGGTATGAAATGCGATCAAGACCGGGTGTCTTTCCATTGAGGCTGTTTAGAGCTGCTTTGAACTCAATCAATGTGATTTTAGATTCTACTGAGATTGCTTCCGGTGATGGATTGTGGGATAAATTCATTGAGTAGACTCTGTTCTTATTAGTTTGGAATAAATCGGTAAATTTAGAGTCCGAAGACGATTCTGACCAGTGAGTGACGAGGACTTGGGCTATGGATTCTGAATTTATAATGTTTATAGATGGATCTGAGGGGGATGTTAAGCAATGTATATCATTTCTGGTTTTTCTCCGCAGAATGTATTGATGTTTGCCCAGATTTTTGAGGGAGTTGAATTCGGGTTTATTTCTGCAGTAAACTTTTGCAGAGAGCTGCGTTTTGCTTGTTTCAGTTCTCTTCTAAACAAAGCCTTGTTTTTCTTGAACTGTATGATGTTTTCGAGAGATATACTTCTTCTTAGCAAGTACCACGATTGGTTTTTATTGGTTCTAAGTTGTTCGAGGTATGTGTTTCCACCAAGGGACGGTTTTTCTTTTTATTAAATGCTGGGTTTGATTGCGGGATTGCTGTACTTGCGCTTTGATGGGTTATTTTTATAATGTTGGCGGCTTCTTGATTATTTGGCTGCTTGGTGGCCTTTTGTTGTGGAAAATATCTGTGAGTGATGTGAAGAGGGGCCAGTTTGCGGATTCAAGTTTGTATCTGGGGATCTTGTAGCTTTTACTGGAATTTTCATTAACAAAAAGATTAATATGGATGGGAAAATGATCACTACCGAAGAGTTCATGATCGGTTTTCCATTGGTCTGAGTGGCGAGGTTCGGGGTAATTATTGTTAGGTCCACATGTGTCATTGTATGGTGGGTTGAGAAAGGGGTTGGGGAGCCATCGTTTAGGGTAATTAGGTTAGATTGTGAAATGTATTTAAAAATCGTACATCCCTTTCTATTATTGTTAGGCGATCCCCAGCTTTGGTGCCAGCTGTTGAAGTCACCTGCTATGATGGTATTTTCATTGGGATTACCATACATATTTTCCAAATTTCGTAGTTCAAAATTCTTGTTTGGGGCAATGTAAGTGGATATGAGTCGAAGCTTTTGCTTGGAGTGAATAATAACTCCTACGGATTCGAAATCGTTGTTAAGATTAACTTGTTCGTTTTTGAATTGAGTTGTGGATTAGAATTCCTACTCCACCGTGGGAGTTGTTTGATGTGTTTTTATGTATGAATGTGAAGTTGAGAGGGATGGGAATGTTATTAAGGGAATGTAAATGGGTTTCTTGCAGGCAGATGGCTTTTGGGTTATAACAATTAAGTAATAATTGTAGTTGGTCGTAATTGTTTATGTAACCGTTACAGTTCCATTGCAGGATTAATACCATTGTGATTATTTAAATAGTTTTTTTTTTTTTAATATCTACCTCAAAGTTCTTCCTCAGAGCTGTTGCGATTGGCTAGTCTACTTAATTCGTTGGCTAATTTGGTAGTATTATAGGCTTTGATTTGTCTGATTTATCTTTGGCTTTGAGAGAAGGTTTTGATGTTAGGTTTGTCTTACTATTATTTTGGCTTCTAAGCTTACGGTCGGATTCAGTCATCTTCTTCTTTGGGAGGGTCGTAGTGGAATCTGATGAAATCTCAGTCTCCATTTCTTCAATGACGGTGCGTTTGGACGAAGTGGTGGGTTGGTGATCCATGATGTCGGTGTATGACCTTAACTGACGGTTGGTGCTTGTGCTGGTAGGTGCTTGGGTGCTTGCAGTCTTTTGGGCTTCGCTTACAGTGGTCGTAGGTTGATTGGTGGACGTTATCTTGGAGTACGGAGTAGTTTGATGGATGTGGCGCATATTATATATTCTTGTGGCGGTTTTGTGGTCAACTTTTTGTAGGGTTTTTTATTGTTGTTATTTCTTTTTGGTTTATAAAGGCGGGGCATGTTTTATCTAGTGGGCTGTGATTGAATTGGTTGTTTATATCATACTTGCAGTTTATGCAAAACTTAGGTTTGTCGCATTCGGTGTCCTCTGTGGTGTGTGCTTCTGCGGAACAGTTGGAGCAGGTTTTGGGGCTTCTGCAGAATTTGGTCGGGTGTCCAAACTTCAGGCAGTTACGGCATTTCAGTGGGCGTGGAATATGTGGTCGAACTCTAACTCTCTCGTATCTTATCATCAAGGTTTCGGTAGAGTTGTTGATCCAAAAGTGACGGTTTATGAGTCCTGATTCTTGTAGGATAATTGTTCTTCATTATACGTATTTTTTTCAATGTTGGTTACCTTTTGCGACTTAAGCTCGTTCAGTATATCCAATTCATCTATGTTGCGAAGTTCATTAGAGTAGATGACTCCTTTTGAGAAATTTAGAGTTTCATGCTCGGTTACGGAAACAGTGAAGTTGTGGAATTGCGTTAGCCTTAGTAATCTATATGCCTGGTTTGCGCCTTTGGTTTTAATTAATAAGGTTCCGTTTCTATTCTTGTTACAAGACTCCACTTCGCCACCGCAGGTGAAGTCAATGACCTTTTTAATCACGAATGGTGATACTTTTTCAAATGTCTCATTGTCCGTTCTGGTGATCGTGAGAAATTTCGGTTCGAATAGTGCTGTTCTTGTAGACAGAGGGGGGAAGTCTAAGTCCGGTGGTCGATGCATTGTTGTTGTGCCTGGCTGCCGCCGCTGCACAAGGCGCTTGTGCGCGTTTGTAACGGTTGCGATGTGATTTTTGTTATTGGGTTTTTTTCGAAATTTTCTTTGAGCACTTGTTTTGTGTTTACAAAAATTGTTAGAATTTTGTATTTGTAACTGCTGGTACTCGCGGAGGTTCTGCTGATAGCACGTCTTTACTCGATGAGGTTTGGACTGGTACTGCAGAAAATGTTATAAAATTGTAATCTGAGTGGAATTAAATTACATTGCAAAGTTGCACTTCAAATACAAATACTTAAAAGTGCAGGATAAATTTTGAGGGCCATTTAAAACTCAAACAATTTATTAAAATTGGAATCAGATTTTTAAGGTTGCACTTCAAATGCAAACATTTAAGAGTATAAAATTGTGTTTCAGGTCGATTTCAACATTCTTTGTAATAAATAGTGCTAAAACTCAGTAACAGTTTTTAAGAGTTTATATTTTTCAGACATCCAACCCTCTGGTAAAATCTTTTATTCATTTATAAATTCGCTACAAGGCAAGACATCAATACCCTTGAAACAAATCCGTTAATGAAAGGCAAGCCTCATGTAACGAAAAAGTATTTCCTGATTTTACACAAATAAAATCAATTAATAGGGCTTAAAAAAAACAAGCCCAAACGATATTTGATTACAAAAAACACCCAGCAGATGATTTTTTACCACAGACTGGAAAAAACTTAGATCCGAGGCAAATTGAAAACACGATTTCGTCCGCTGAAGCAGGCAAAAAATCCCCACAAAAGGTGATAAAAAACCCGACAACCAAAATGATTTTCACATTGATGAAAATTAAATGCGAGGCGGGGCAAACCAATGCGATGTGTTGCATCTGTCCGGGGCATTATCAAATAATTCAGTTGTAATCTATTTTAATCCGTCCGCGTGGCCCGCGAAACCGCCCCACTTGACCATGGCGAATCATCAGAATGTTTTGTTAGCTTGGCCTCTGATATCGCCTCCCACTTACCACCCACTTCCCACCCACTTACCACCCACTTCCCACCCACTTACCACCTACAACCCACCCACCCAGCTGCCTATAAAAGTATTTATTTCGACATTTTGCTAAACATTGCCCAGATTTAAATTTCCATTCATGTAAAAATTGCATAAATACATGCAAATATCGTTTGATGGAAATGTCCAGCTATATTTCAGTCACCCATTTTTTTATTCGCATAGCCAGGGAATTATTCAAATAATTTAAGCGGCTTAGTGTAATGGCTGGTGAGGTTTTGTCTCGATCCAGAGAATGGGAGTAAAGCTGCTCTAAGCGTAAAGAACCATTGCGGTTGCTTAAATTATACAGTATAATTTGCGAATATAGATTACCAATTGCATGAAAGGGGCAATTGAATAAATAATTGTTTGGGTTTTATGTTCAATCGATTGGTCAAGGGTTATTTTATCATTACAAAAGTCAATATGGATTATATGGAACGCAGCATTTTTCTGACTACACGATCTTGTCTATCCACCCGAATAACACTGAAATTACACTAATAAAATCTCTTATTATTAATTTAAATGATTATAAAATGATTTGGGTGTTCCCAAGTGGCCCTATCGCATCCATTTGGAAGCAACGAAGAGTTTCTCAAAAATTCTGTACTGTAAACTGTTTTAAGGGGGCTTTAGGCTCAACAAAAGTCCCCGTTTATCATGTCTAAATTATCTAACCTCATTCAAAACTCATCAGATTCTTTAAATATTTAAATATAAATTCTTTGAATTGAAAAATTTGTTAATATGCAGATATAAGAAAAAACAATTTCTAACCTTAATTAAAAGTAAGATAAAAACGAAATACCTAACGTTATGATGGGACTATATAAAAAAGGAACTATTTCTTACAAAAGTCAGTCGAAGAAAATGTTTCGATCACTAATCCTACTCACTTTTTTAGCCCTACCTTTCTTAGTTCTCGGAAATCAAAGGATCATAGACGGTAACACAGTGAACATTAAGGATGCCCCGTGGTATGCCTCGATTCTGTTCAGATTCCTATCTGAAATGCAGTGGAAGTCCTTGTTTCAAACAACTATATCCTGACAGCGGCCAAGTGTGTGGATGGTAATAAAGTGAAAAAACATTAAAGTTAGATTGGGGTACCAGCAGCTGTAGATCTGGGTGGATCGCAGCTAGGAATCTGTAGTGTGAAAATCCACAGCCAGTACTCCAGTTGGCGCTTCGACAATAATCTGGCGTTATTAAAAACCTTGCGAGCAACTTAATGCCACAGATGCAATAAAACCCATCGAGAGGATCGACAAGTTGCCAGATGATAATTCCCGAGCCAATATAACCGGTTGTGGTGCCAGATCGGGAAGTTGGTTTGATGTGATTCAAGAGAAGAAGTCTGCGGGCATTTTCGATGGCCTTGTGAACCTATTATCCAATTTGCCTGCCCAATTGCACGGCACCGAAGTGAAAATCCTAAGCGAAAAGCAGTGCGCCGCAGACTGGACCTTTCCATTTCTTCTTCACGATGGAATCTCTGAGCTGACCATCTGTACCAAGTCTTCCCGCACGGGAGCCTGTTCCTTTGATATGGGGGCTCCCTTGGTCGTCGACAATAAGCTGGTGGGCATCCTTTCCAGGGCAGGCTGTTCCATCAAGCCAGATGTCTTTTCGAATGTCCTTAAGCACACGGATTGGCTGGATAGCAACATTAAGCTGTAATATTAAATATTTAAAATGAAAAAACACGTTTGATTTAAAACATAATTACCATACCATATATAATTACATGAATTTCTTAGAGCACAAAATAAAGAAGAACATTGCGCAACCGTTGAATATAGGTGGGGAAAATTAGAAATCAATTCCGAATGTCACCCGTGAAAGATCATATATATAGGAGTGATCAAGAAGTACCGGATTTATTGATGAAAAATGCTACAATCAGCTGGAATACTTCTTCTAACATTCCTATCCTGGTCGACTGCTGAAGTGGCTAAGAATGGCAGTGGCAGGTGTTCCCCTCGTGGAAAAGCAGCGAGGGTCGAGGAAGTGCCATGGATAGCTTCGATTCAGTCTAATAATACGCAATTGTGCAGCGGGGCAATCATCAATCCAAAATTCGTACTAATCACCGCGAATTGCCTGACAAACGTCAACATAACTACTGTCAAGGTGCTCGTTGGCAATCCCGATCGAGACTCGGGATCTTCTTTTGGGGTTTGCAACGAAATCATCCATACGCGGAACCCAAAGCATACTAGCGATGACAATCTTTCCTTGCTGAAACTCTGTGAACCTCTTACCACCTCTGCCAAGGTCAAGGCCATCGATATAATCGACAAGCAGCCCGAGGAGGGAGCCAGGGGCTCAGTCGCCGGATGGGGTTCCCTCACCAAGGGGCGATTTAAGTCAAAAGACTGCTGGGCCAAGCATTCAAAGGTCCTGCGAAAAACTGATGTCCAGCTCTTAGATATCAAGGAATGCGCCACTCGACGAAAAAAGTCTTTTAGCAAGCTGAGCCTTTCGGATGCTAACATTTGCAGTGAAAAGCGGGATTTCAGTTGCTCCTATGATGCGGGATCTCCTCTGGTCATAGATGGCAAGCTTGCGGGTATAATAACCGCCGGCACTTGTTTGAGGAAGCCCGAAATCTATGCCAGTTTGTACAATTACAGGAAATGGATAGAAACCAGTACAAAGGACAAGTAATGCCCAGAAGCTGTATTCGTTTAATCATGTAAACTTCAAAAATTATATTTGCTTAAGAATATAAACATTCATTTTCTAAAAAGTTTAGCTCATTTTAGTTTTTTTTTTACTTAGGACACATTTTCATAAGTAACCAATTAATGATTGGTATATAATAATAATCAAAGTATATTATTATTTTATACCAGATTCTTGTTGTCCCCTATTCTATTGATGTACGACCTATATATTATATATCATGCCATCTATAGTGATCATCATAGACCATCTAAGAGCGGTTTTCTAGTAGGTTTTAAATCAATGAAATCGTGAGGAAATTTTGAATTTATGCCCAACCTTTAGAGTAACATTCTTAGGAATTTTTAAAATATTGATTTGCTTTGGAAAATTGCTTGTGTCTCAATATATAAGTGAGAGAAACTAGAAATCAATTAGTGATTTCACAGTTGAAAGATCTTATAAATATATAAAAGGTGGCCAAGTAGTAACGGACTTATAATGCGAAAATGCTCCGGTTAGCTTGTGTACTCTTCCTAGCCATCCTGCCGTGGTCAGCAGATGCACAGAATGTGAATGACAACTGTGGGCTTTCTGGCAATGTAACGGCGATCAAGGACGTGCCATGGATAGCATCGGTTCAGCATGATAATAAGCACATATGCATAGGGACAATTCTTAACACAAAGCACATACTAACTGCCTCGGAGTGCCTGAAAAGCAGGAAAATACCAGGTCTTAAGGTTCGCGTGGGAAATGCCAATCGGGACTCAGGATTGGCTATGGCAGTTTGTAAGGTTCTACCCCATCCGAACTCCGTCGGCCAAAAAGGGTTCGGCAGCAATCTGGCCTTGTTGACCCTCTGTGAACCACTGACCCCCTCTGAAGAGGTCAAGGAGATCGCCATAGTTGACACAGAGCCCGATAAGGACTCCAAAGCCGAGGCCTCGGTCGCTGGATGGGGTTCCCTCAGCTGGTGGCGATGGATTGTAAAGCCATGCTGGACTGTCTCATCGGCGGTACTGCGGAAATCCAATGTCCAGCTCATGGATGTAGATAAATGCGCCAGTGAACGCAAGGGTTGGAATTGGTTCTCCAATCCACTGGCAACGGATCTTAAAGTTTGCACTGCTAAGAAGGAGAAGTACTGCTCCTTCGACAAGGGTGCTCCTTTGGTCATCGATGGCAAACTGGCCGGCATATTGGTCCTTGGCGATTGTGACCGAAAGCCCGATGTCTTTGTCAGTTTGTTCAAACACAAGACTTGGCTACAAGCTAATACTAAGGACACGTAATTACTGAAAGTTAGAGACACTATTAGCTGTCCTGCATAAAATCATATAATTATTTTTAGTAAACTGAATAATGTTTATTTAATCAAATAAACGTCACAATTTTGTATTATTACCTTATATTATGCGACGAGGGTATAGAATATGTAGCAGGAGAATATCCCATGACATATAGAACTCATAAGTGGTAAGTCCCTTTCAGCACTGGCTTGAGTCTTTCGGGCTTACTGACTGGTTTTTTTTATTGCAAGAAAAAAATTATATATAATGAAAACTATAAACACATTATTCTGTAGGTTGCGTGATTTTTTACGCTAGCGTTGGTAAAAAATCAACCAGTTGGTAAGGCCATGGTTATTTCAATTAAATTTGAAAAAACATAGAATACCAGAGAGCATTGCGTAAGTGAGAAAAATTAAAAATCAATTAACCATGACACAGTTGAAAGGTCTTATAAATAGTGGAACCCAATCAATAACGAACTTAAAAAAAACAAAATGCTCCAAGCAGCTTTTGTACTTTGTCTAGTCATCCTGCCCTGGTCGGTTGTTCCAAACATTCGGGTAGGTGAATGTGAGTCGGCTGGCAAACGACCTTTGGCCAAGGATGTGTCATGGCAGGCATTGGTTGATTTTAAAAAAATGCACATATGCAACGGAGCTATTTTGAACACCAACTACATCCTAACTGCCTCGGATTGCGTCAGAGACAAATTACCATCTGATCTGAGGGTGCGATTAGGCCATACTGAGAAATTCACTGGAGATATTGCGGGAGTTTGCCAAGTAAAAATCCATCCTCAGTCCAGCAAAACAAAGCAGGGCAGCAATCTGGCCTTGTTGAAGCTCTGCGAACCTCTGGACCCCTCTGAAGATATCCAGAAAATCCCCATATTCTACAAGCAGCCTAAAAACGGGGCTGAGGCGTTCATCTCTGGATACGGATCCTATAACAACTCGTATTATACTTGTCAACCCCATATTTTACGAAAGAAATCTGTGCAACTGTACGATCTAAGGGCGTGTGCCGCTAGGCGAAAAATATCCGCTCCGACCATCAGCGTTACGGGTCTTAACATTTGCGCCGAGAAGAAGCAGAGGTTATGTTCCTTCAATAAGGGTGCTCCATTGGTCATAGATGGCAAGTTGGCGGGCATTTTGTCGTTTGGGGATTGTTCCATTGAGCCCGATGTTTTTGTCAATGTGTTCTATCACATAAAATGGTTGCAAGCCAATACAAAGTAGATATAATGGGCAAATTTTAAAAGTCTTTGCATGTACTTCAATAAAATAAAATTCATTGCATCTTTAAAAACTATTTTAGACGAACTTTATTTGGGAGCACTTTTGGACTTATGAAACTGAAATTAACTTAAAAGGTCATGGCAACATAGAGAAAAATGGGTCTGTAGTTAACATATTTTATGAATTTATATACTAAATCATGTTTAAGTTGACATGACTTTTTTAATAAATTCCAGTCATTTAGTCAATTACAAATATAGTTACAATTACATCTAATGAAAGCATTACTAAAGATTTTCTTTTTGAAAGACTTAAGTTTAAGTTAAGTTACAGAACCAGAGGTTGACATTTTAAAACTGAATGGGCACGGTGTTATACCGTAAAATATTTTTAAGCCGTTCAGCATAACAAATTCATTTTTAAGATTTTTCTCTGGTACGTACTATAAAATCCGCAGACCTCGGTGTAACCAATTTAATTCGCTATAATGTTGCTAAAAGCTCTACCACTCCTTCTAGGGTTATTCCTGCTCGTACTTTCCGATCCCGATCCCGAACCTGCAGTTTATGACGATGCAGAAGAGGAGATGGTTAAGTGCAACAATAGGACACTTGGTGGTACACCCGTGGATATAAACACAGCGCCATGGACGGCATCAATTTCGATCACGGAAAAAGCCAAGTGCGCTGGTATTGTCTACAATTGGAACCACGTACTAACGGCTGCCAAATGTGTGGATGGTTTTATGAACAAGGCGATAAAGGTGCGCCTGGGCAGCACTGATCGCAGCACTGGAGTTACCGAAGTCGCCGTTTGCAAGATCATCGTTCATGAGAAGTTTACCACCCACACCATTCACAATAACTTGGCCATGTTGAAGTTGTGCAGCCCGATCAAGCCCTCTAAAACGATCAAGAATATCCAGGTGATAAACAAGTTACCAGCAGATGGCACAAAGACAGTATCCCATGGCTGGGCATCCTTCCGATGGTGGGCAATGTTTTGGACCAAGTGCGTCGATGAATTGGCTCACAAGATGCTGAAGGCGGAAGTGAAGTTTTACAATCACAATAAGTGTCTGGGCTTGTGGCCGCAAACGAGTTTTGCCAGAGATACCAATCCCAACGCAAAAATCACAGAAGACTTGTTCTGCACCAATAAGGTCGGTAATGAATCCTGCTCCTTCGACATGGGAGCTCCCCTGACCCTCGATGGCAAACTGCTCGGCATCCTGACCAGGGGCGGCTGCTCCCAGCGACCTGAAATCTACACCAATCTCATCAAGTTCAAGGCTTGGCTGGATAAAAATTCAAAGTAACAACGCCTTAAGTGAGGGTAAAATATTATAATAAATACATGTTAATTGGTAACGTTTCTTTCAATCAGCACATATTTTAATAAATATATATCCTTGTCATTAGCTTCATGTAAAGCTACAGGTAATGGCCAAAGAAAAATCCAATTATTTATTAAAAACTAGAGAAACCATGAAAACATGCGTTTACACATTCAGACGAAAATGGCTAGTTAGACTCGGCTAGTAATCATTATCAAGAATTTACATACTTTATAATGTCGGAAACGCTTCTACCTTCTACCTGTTACATACTTCTTTCCGAATAAAATATACCCTTTACTCTATGAGTAACGTGTATTAATACATACCTTGTGTTGTTCTTAACGTAATGTAAAACTAAAGGTTGAAAACTAACCTCGGTTAAACCTTTTTAAAAGGGCACAATAAAATCCAATTTATTTATTTAATTATTCATAATTGTTAAAACTATGCAGTTCTGATAAAAGTAAGTAACAAGCAATACTTCCTACTAAGATAGAACTTAGAACAGAATAACTACTTATACACTGAAAAAAAAACAAAAAGTTTCTTATTCGCTTTTTAATTTATAAAACAAACCATTTAAAGACTATAAACTTTTATTTAAATATGAAAAAAAATGTTGTCCTTAAGTTGTTAATATGATTTTCATTAAATATTATTTTTTGGATTAAATTTTAATGCGAAGCACTGAATTCATTATGTAAGTACTTACATTTACTATTACACTTTTCTCAGTGTAGGCATACCATTACTCAATTTGAGGTATGACTTCAGCGATAAGAAGTGGGGGTTGTTTGCCTATAAAAAGAGTTTCCAAAGCAGAGCCTAACTCAGTTTGCTACAATGATCACGCTGGTGTTTCCCCTTCTACTGGCTGGTTTTACAAGGATTACCTTTGGTGATCCAGAGATCCAGAACCGCATCATTGGAGGCTACTATGTGGACATTGCTGATGCACCCTATCAGGCGGAAGTCATTATTGACGGCACTGCAATATGCAGTGGTGCCATCATAAAAGCAAAATTCATCCTTACGGCGGCTTCGTGTGTTTCTGAATACTATAGTTCGGTTCAAGTGCGTGTGGACACCAATTCCAGGGACTATGATGGTACGGGAACATTGGTGGATGTCTGCAATATCATCAGTCATCGTGGATACAATTACTGGCGCTTCGACAACAATCTGGCCCTGCTAAAGCTGTGCGAACCGCTGAAGACCTCGAAAACAGTGAATCCCATCGGCTTGTCTCAGGAACTACCGGTGGATTATTCCTGGTGTGTGGTTTCCGGCTGGGGATCCACCAGTTGGTGGGGCAGCTGGTGGGACAGGTGCTTTGGCAGTCTTCCAGACTATCTACAGATGGTCTGGGTTAGCGTCTACAATCGCGAGCAGTGCGCCGCGGACCGTGGAGTTTGGTTCGGTCTCTGGGATAATGGCATCTCATACCTAACCCTTTGCACCCAGTACGGCGCCGGAGGATGCTCCTACGACACAGGAGCTCCGCTTGTGAGAAATGGATATCTCGTGGGCATTCTATCCGAGGGCGGATGCTCAAAGAAACCCGATGTCTACGCAAGTGTGATTTGGTTCCAGAATTGGATAGAGGATAATACGGCCGACGATGTTACCACAACTCCGTCTAGTAGTACAAGTGTTAGTACTCCAGGTCCTACTTCTAGTTCTATTATTTCTACTAGTGATACACCCAGGACGACACCTTTACCTACATCCATTCCTGAAACTACTTCGAGTACAAAAATAACTCCTATTTCCACCGTTCCCAGTTCCACAATTACTACTAATACACCTACTACTACTTCAGCGCCTACTTCTGTTCCTGAAACCACTTCTGGTACTGAAATATCCTCTAGTTCCACTATTTCCAGTATCACAGAAACTATACCTAGTTCTACTCCTTCACCTAGTTCATCTCCTATACCTACTTCTAGTTCCACTGTTTCCAGCTCCACAGAAACTACACCAAGTACACCGATAACTACTTCCTCCACTACTGCTTCCAGCTCCACAGAAACTATACCTAGTACTTCTCCTTCACCTACTTCTTCTCCTATGACTACTTCTAGTTCCACTATTTCCAGTACCACAGGTACAACTAAGACACCTAGTTCGACTCTTTCACCTATTTCTACTCCGAAAGCTACTACTTCTGGTACTTCAAGTTCCATAGTATCCATTTCCACATATGTAACTAAAAAACCGATAACAACTTCTTCCCCTACTTCTACTCCTATAACTACTTCTAGTTCCACTGTTTCCAGCTCCACAGAAACAGCACCTAGTACAACTGTTTCACCTACTTCTTCTCCTGCAACTACTTCTAGTTCCACTGCTTCCAGCTCAACAGAACCTACACCTAGTACAACTGTTTCACCTACTTCTTCTGCTATAACTACTTCTAGTTCCACTGCTTCCAGCTCCAAAGAAACTACACCAAGTACTACTCCTTCACCTACTTCTTCTCCTATAACTACTTCTAGTTCCACTATTTCCAGTCCCACAGATATTACTATCACACCTAGTACTACACTTTCACCTACTTCTAGTCCTGAAACCACTTCTGGAACTGAAATTACTTCCACTATTCCCAGTTCGACAGATACTACTAATACACTTAGTACTACTAAGTTATCCACTACAAATCATATAGTTAGCTATAGTGATGAAGAAGGTGCTATTCCAGTGACACCAAAGCCTTTAGTTCCATAATTAAAAAACATTTATCATATTTTGGTATTCCATTTTATTTTGTGTTTTATCGTAATGGTCTAATAATTTTACATTTTGTTCTTAATATTGTATATAAGCTATAGAATCCTAACTCTTATCTCCAGACAAATCCATAAAATGTATAAATAAAAAGCTCCCACACACATTGTAAGTTCAACCGCGAAGCCTTTATTTATGTAACATTCTAGAAGTAAGCAATTTTTAATAACTATTTTCAAAATCGGGTTTATGAAATGCTAAATAAGTTCAGGTTAGCTTGCAAATGATTTAGATTTATATAAAATGCGCAGGTCACCAACACCAAATAGAAAACAAGAATTAATACATATGTATATGAGTTACATGATACTAATTAACACCCTTAATAAAAGAAAAACTGTGAAGCTCGATTTCAGAGTGAAGCTTATCTCGATTTATCCTCATGTGTTTGGCTTTTTTCTCCCGAAACCACAATCCTTGGGTTCCACTCAGAGTGTCTAAGGCTACGTCCATGGAAATGTCTACTACAACAGCCCCTGGACATTTGCATTATTCATGCTGGTCAAGTCAAACGGAAACAGAATTGAAGAAAGGTATGCGGCATGATGAAGTTGGGATACTCTTAAAAAATCAAAAAGTAAATATGGTCAGTAGTAGTAAAACGCTCCCATAAAATAGAGAAACCATCTACGAAAATGGTCAAAAGTGCTTGATCAAATTTCCAGCTCTCCCATATACTTAAGTTAATTAAAGTTTAGTTTTTGGTCGGCCAACAAGAAGCCGAAGACAAATTGAGGCATAAAAACTTGGAGACTTGGTGGGGTGGCAAGTCGTGATGAAGAGTCCCCTTAGGTTGACACCATTTATAAAGCTGCCTGGCAGCTGCCTGCATCCATTTGTGGCAAGTGCAACCGCGTTCAGGTTCTGCTCGCCACGTTCGGGCTGACAAAATCAAGATCTGGGGACATGGGATTTACTTGGGCCAGGTTGCCTCGCAGAGGAAAATACTTTTAGTGCAAATTGAAAAGTTCTCTCTGCTTAGACAAATATCTGCAAGAGTGGGCAGCTGCTGCAGATGGCCGATGCTGATGCTCCTGCCTCAAGGACATCGACACGAAAGCCGTTCTGACCATTTATCAGAATGTTATTGGCCGAAAGACAAAAAAAAAGGGGGGAAGGCAACGGGAGAAGGAAAACCAGGGAAAGGACAGCCGGGAGAACGAAGACAACTGCAATAAAATGCAATGTTTCTATTACAGCGATTTACGTGCGCACACCAACGCTGACAGACAGTGAGCACTCTATAAGCGAACAAGGTACTAGCGATTTTATAGAAAGTACGATTAAAGAGTCTTCAATTTAAGAACGTTTCTCCTCGATTAAGTGAGAATGCGAAATTTGAAGTAAAGAACATGTGATCTTGGTGTTTTTCCGCTCTCAATTATTCTAGGTGTGGGACTAACAATTACTAGCAATAATACAAGAATACCATAACTCATTAAACTCGAGTTAAAGTACGAGTAAAGAGTACTTTCTTCTTGAATTCAAGAACGTTTCTTCTCGATTAAGTAAGAATGCGAATTTTGAAGTTAAGAACATGTGCTCTTGTTGTTTTTTCGCTCTAAACTATTTTAGGTGTGGGTCTAACAATTACTAGCTATATCATGTATGTATACTCTTCGTCCCTTCTGGCGAAGATTCACTGTATCTCACGCTCCAGTCCACCCATTTAGCATCACCCTGCCGGGTGAGCAACATTTTTATGGCTTCTTGGACGAGCGGAATGTTCTGTTTTTGGGCAAAGCAAAGTTTTCATGGGTTGCTGTCCCTCGCGCTGCGACTTTTTGTAGTTGTTAGGTTGTTGGAATTGTTGGTGTTTTTGGGTTGTTTGTTAACTAGCAGCAACTATAAGATAAGCAGCCGAAATGTTCCTCTTGCCGCTGGTCAAATGCATTTATTTCCCTTATTCTCCTCGTGTGCATCCATCGTTTCTTCCTTTTTTTTTTTTTTTGGCCATTTTAATTGCTGTTGAACTTGGTGTTTGGCAATTGGCCGGGCAACAAAACAAAACCCATTACACCAAAAAGACCGAGAGCAGCAAATCGAAGCAATATATTTGATTTAACTTGTTTGCACAAAATGGTTCTGTTGGCCTTTTTGCTTTTGGCGCGCACAAATATAAATTTGTTGACGCGCTTTGAAAACTATTTTGGGAATTGCGGAGATTTGTGGGAGAAAAGTAGAATTATTATGGCCAACAGAGCAGCGTTGCAACAATTTATGGCAAGTCGACCGAAGTATGTAAGTAAGTGCGAATTGAATTGCGAAAAATAAATGTTAACTGTATTTTGCACTCAGCATTGAAAGCCGAAATTAGTGCACATATAATGGAAGTGTTTAAATAGTGCTTTTTATTTTATTTTCAAATAATGTACTCTTATTGTTCAGTGGCAACCGCATGCAGGCGATTAAATATTTAAACTCTTTTTCTTTTTTTCTCCATTCACATATTATTTTAACCAAATTTTCATTTTCCAATTAAGTATAATATGTTTTTAATTCATGCACTAGGATATTTAATTGAATTTGTTATGCAAAAGCGATTCTCTTTCTTTCACCCCTTCTTTTTTTTGTAGTTTGCCGCCCAACAACGAAACAATTAAATTTCCCTCCTTATTTGAGAGCCAAAAATAGGGGGCAAAAACATTTAAATTAGGATTAGTTCCGTATGTGCGTGAGCTTTTAAATCAAAACATATGCAAAACATAGACGACGGGTGCAGTCAGCGGGATGCCTTTTTGGCCATTCGGCATATTTCTTTACGCCGCGGGAATATTGATTTGGCCCTGTCCAGGGGTAGAGGAAGGGGATGGGGTTTTTGTCACACACATAAATTAATATCCTAACAACATTTGTAACTGAGCAGTCGTTGCCCGTTGGTCATTGCCCGTGCCGTTTTCCATTTTCCGCTCCGGAACCCCTCGACCATCCCGGACAATCAGAGACATTTGGTGTCCGGCACGTCGTCGCGCGCATTTTCAAATTATATTATTTTTGAATGGCTTTTTAGAAATTAATAATTACATATGACAACCCTGTGTGTGCATGGGTGTGTGTGGGTGGGGGAGAGGCAGTGGGCGTGGCCGGTTGGACGTGGCACTTAATTTTTTGTATTATGCAACTGTCAGCACCCCGGCTTTAATGGCCATTTAAATTGGCACAGCCAGCCATAATAAACTAAAGCTTATGGGAAAGAGCTGGAAAGATTTTCTAAAAAGGGGAACCATTCTTCCTAAGCTTATTTAATTAAAATTGTTGGATAAGTTTAACTGTTTTTTTCTTTAATGGATCTGTACTACCCTTAGGAACTCCAAAAGATAAAATATTTCAAAGGAAATGTTCAATGTATCTAGCTTTATTATTTAGATAGTTATAATTATTTGTAAGATTGTACTCAACCAAGCTTATACAGTGCACTTTAGGGACTTCAAGGAACCCTAAACTATAATGAAAGGGTCCTCTCGTTGCATTCAAAGACGCACTGATGGCTTTTTTCAAAAATGTATCTTCATAAGGCACCGTAGGTTCCAAGAATGAATAGTTTTTGTTTTTCTACATATACATATGTTTACTCTTTTTCAAAGAATGTTTTGAATAAGTCAAAAAAGCAAGAATGATTTTTAGGAAAATTAGTACTTTTAAAAAATTTTGTATGATTAAATATTAAAAAAACTTTGAGACGCAACGACACATTCCTAAAAAAAAATTAGATACAAGATATAAGATATAATAATACATTTATTCCATACAAAAATTTACCAAAAGGACGAGGGTAAGGTTTATTTACTTAGACCACCCTAATGTTCATATGAAATTAATCAAGAGGTCAATACTTAGGTCAGTTCCTTTAACAAATGACTTAAGCTACCAGGCTTTGTAATTTTTCGATATTGTAGGGAGGTTTCCTTTCCACATTCATTTCTTTACGACTATTCCCTTCTTGGTGGCATCTTTTTTTGGGGTCCCCGTACGCAGACCGCCGAATGGTTGTGGATCCCGGTCGGAGACCCAGAGACTTGGAATACTTTGGGATCTCTCCCCCATTATTAATTGCTAACGTGCGCTGATTTCTTTGCTACACTTTTTGCGGCTCTCCATCTTCCTGTTTGTTATTTGTTGCTGCCCTCCTTTTGGCCAATGTTCAGTGCCATTTAACCCTTTCGCTGGATGTGGGTTTGGATGTTCGTTTGGATGTTTTCCACTGGCTGTCTTGTCCATTTGGCCCGGCAGTGACATTCATGCACCGGCGAGCAAAGCGTCGCCCCGGCAGCTGAGCGAGGTCCATGGCCAAAAGGGAGTTGGTAGCGGCGGCTCAGTTTGGCAATAAATCAATGCATGCCATTTGGCTTGGGACAAGCGGCTTTAAAGGCTACGTATTTCTGCAGCATTTAATGCACTCGTTTTGTACTCGGAACTAATGACAAAACCATGTCAAACGGAAGCCATGGCAATGCGGTTGAGCTCCGTTAATTAGCTGCATTTTTACGCGTTGCGTTTGGCTATTGTTTTAACTCTGACTTTGATGAGTCCACCCGCAGCGACACATTAGCCAGTAATTTAAGTATGTGTTGGTATTAAAGGAACTCATATAACTAATTTGTATAAAATAATAGTATATATGCTTTAATTGGAATTTAAATATGGTTGCCCTTAAGAGATATATTTTTATATCAAATAATATACCTTACAATGTCATTCAGATGACTAGCATCTTTGTCGAATAGAAAAAAAAATAGTTTTAACTACAGACTAATATTTCAAAACGTTTTAAAAATCTTTGTCGTCTTAGGAAATTTATATTAATGGAGAAAAGGAGAAATATTCTGAACATACAATGTTTCGTCGCATGCGACCCTGTCTATAAACCCCAAGTGATAAATAAATATTATATTTAAATAGTTATATATAGTTATAGTTATATTATAGTTATAGTTTGAAAAGAGTTTCGGGGTTGATTGATATTACTAAAACCTATTTGGAGCTGCACAAATTAATGCAAATATGTATGACCGATTTGGTTTACGTACATTTTAAACATTTACTTTTGGATTAAAATTACAAAATCTCATTAAATTTGTCAATATTTTGCCACTGTCTGCACTATAGTTGAATTTGAAGAATTTAAGATCGCACACTTGCCGCAAGCAGGCTAAAATGCAACAAGCAATGGCCAGGCAACAGCACATTATAAATTCTTATTGTAAATACGCCTCAACAATGGAACTCTAGCCGAGAATGCAGTTGCAATTTAGTTACTTCCAGCGGTTTGGCTGCCATGGAATGTTGGATTGTGGTGCCAAGGCCAACAATGGGCCATCTCCGAAATATATTGGAAAAAACTGAAAGCTGAATGGCAAACACACCGAAGCGGAGGCTCTTTTCCGGCTGCAATAAATCTGAAAAGGAAGAAAGGGGGCGGGGCAGGATAAGTGGTGTTGCCTTACAAGTTGCCATGACATTGTCATGCATATGAAGTGCACGTACAGGTGCACTGAAAAATATTCACTAACAAGAATATGCTAAATATGAAGCTCTGCCAGTGTCAATTTTACACAGATAAAAACATGTGAGAATCAATTTGATATTCTCAGGTCAAAACCGATAAATGCATTTTGCTTTTCCGCACTCTCTGAAAAAAAATCTAGATGGTTTCAAAAATTATTGTCCCAGAAATACTTGTTCAAACAACTTACTTTGAACATAATACTTTTGAAATACCATATAGTTATTTAAATTTTAAAGAATATCAACATATCTTTTTTCTCAAAACGAATATTGATTGGTGTTAATAATATATATAGTCAATTTGTATGCAAAATGTTACATTTTAATATCATCATGACGTAAGGATCTGAAAGATGTTTTACCAAGTACACGATTTTTCTCAGTGCACCTGCATATGCATCTGTGTGCACAACATAAATGCATGCTCACACAGATACTCACGCAGACCCGGGCATTATCAGGCTGCCTTTTAATTGCAGTTACAGTTGCAGTTGCCTTGGCTTTCTGGCCATGTTTACAAGCTGCGCCAATTTCGCACAGCTATTAAATATTTTTCCAACTGACCCCGACTTCATCCATCCCCTTGCCCCTTGCCCCTTGCCCTTTCTCCCTTTCTCCCTTATTGGTGAATTTGTTGCACAATTTAAGCCGTGATTGTTTCGGCCGCTGCGCTGCCAGCGACTCATTTTAATTTAATTTCTATTTAAATTCATGTCATCTATGCGCGAACAAACTTTCCGCCAACAAATTTTACGGCCAACACTCAGCTAGCAGCTCTGGGCTTAATTACCCCTTGCTTATCAAAACATCTCGAAGAAGCAGCAGAGAAGCAGTAGATGTGGGCCAGTGCCGACGACAGTCGAGTTTCCTTAATGAATTATTTAATCTGCGCCCCTGCCTTTCCGCTTTTCCGCTTTCCCAACCCCCTCCCCCCTAAACGTCTCGTCAGCCACTTGGCAAAATTTTCTCGGTTCGGCTAACCGACATTTTTTGCGCCCGACTTGTCAACCCCATCAGCGAGGTGGACAAATAAAAAAAACACGTTCGGAAAAACTTACATTAAGGTAATTGGTCCACCGAAGCAACACACACACTTCCAAAAGTGTCTTTTTTTTAGCCAGGAAAAATGTAATAATTTATAAGCTCTTTACTGTCATTTACAGCCATTACTTAACCATGCAATGCTTAAAAATCAACTTTATGTTTACCATATGGTAGCCTTTTAGAATATTCACACAATGTTATTATAACAATATAACATTTTTCCAAGCCATATATTTTTATAAATTTGTATTTTATATCAGTTATACATATTGAAGTTTGTTTAATAATAATATAATTAATATATTTAAATTATATGGCTTATGTGGAGGCTTAAACATAAAAAAAACTAACACTAATATGTTAACTAACATTTGGAGAAATCAGGAATAAAAGACATTCTTTATTAAATGTAATAATATTACACTTCCTTATAGCTTAAAGTATTCATTTATTAATGCGTATATTTCTAATATATTTAGCTGAACCTCATCGAATTCAGTTCATCAAATTTAATGTCAATCAAAATTAGGTTCTAACTAACCTTTAACTTGTCGTTATCGAGGAATACGCCAAAGTCAATATTCCCCCTTAAAGGCCAGAGGAGAAAAATGCTTAAGCTAATGCAAATAGGCCACAGAACCTGGCCGACTTGCGGTTGAGGCTGTGCCAGCCATGGAGGCTAATAAGTTAAACGACACCGTGACACAGTTACGAGGGCACATATTAATGCCAAGGCGGCGTGCTGCCCGCCAAACTGGGATCTCAGGATCTACCTCCTTCCAAAGAATGGATAAGGAAGGGGATGGGAAGGGGATGGGAAGGTGATGGGAAGGGGACGGGAAGGTGATGAGGATGAGATGGGAAGGCGACTCCGTGGGTGGTACGGCTGAGTGAGCGTATTTGTTCACCTATTTACCGCGCAAATGAAGTTGAAAATAACTGTGAAATGAAGATGAAGTGCCTTAGTCAACAGGAGCCGAGGCAGCTCAGCAGAGCAGAACACTGGCAGAGTGGCGGCAGAGCGGCGGCAGCGGCAGAAGGACATCCCAGACAGGCCGGCGCCTAAATGGAATGTAAATATTTGAGCAGCGACACAGCAACGGTAGCCTTAACGGTCCTTTCCCCTGGAAAAGAGTGAGGGCTGGGGAAAAACCAAGGAGCATAGGCTTCGGCACTGACTTGTTGGCAACTTAAGTGTCCGTGTGTGAGTGCCACAGCACATCTACATCCATGCATGCCAGCTTGGGATATACACCGAGGAAAAACTTCCCTTCTAAGATCTAATAGAAAATACTTCCAAACGGTCCAAGTTCTAAACATAAAAAAAGTTTGTTTAATTTTAAGCAAAGCAACTTACAACTCACATGAGAATGCAATTTGTGGTCGTTTTTAAAAAGTTCTATCTTCCTTTTGGTTTAAAAAGTTATAGCTTTAAAAACGGCCCTGCTTAATATAAATCTTTGTTTTAACATATTCTAGTCTTATGGCCATATGAACCTTACTCTAATTTTGACTAACTAACTAGTTTTTAAAAAAGGTCATGGCAACCTAGAAAAAAAGGTACATTATTATATTAAATTAAAAAAAAAAACCCTGTTAAACCTGTTTTAAATAAATCCAGGTAATTGGATGGATTCGAAGCAAGTGTTGCATGGCCTTTGGCAATGATGCAAATGAAATTCAACCATCTAATAAATATGGACATATGTGAATCACCAGCTTAATTAGCAAGACGTATTTCGTTTAAACTTCCTTAATTTTTAATTATTTAAGCCTATTGCTATCAAGTTAAACAATTATAAGTTTAATTTTCCACATAAATCCTTTCGGTTGATTCTGTGTTCGCCATGCGTCTCATTTAAGCCAAATTAAGCTGACCTGCATCAATCCCGTTCTCGATTTCTCCAGCCAAATATTTTCCCCGTGTATGTGGTAATGTGTGGCTGTGTTTAACTTGGCAACCGTATGTTTATTTTAGCGCTCTCCCGCCTGACAGCTTCACTCCCCAAAAAGGCCTTAAGCGGCTAAACAATGGCCAAGTGAAGCCATTGAAGGACGACGTGCTCGACGGCTCCAAGATCTGTTTGGGTGTTGGAAATTAAAGTCAATTAAAAGACTCGAGATGTCTGTACTTACGTGTGTGTTTATAGAGCAACTGGAGTAGGTGCTGGGCAATTCCGAGCCATTTTTTGGCATAAATCAAAACGAGCAGCGTGAAGAAGGACGCTTCCTTTGAGTATAAGTAAGTTCAAGGCGTAGCACTAATGTGCAGTGGGGCCCAAAAGTAGGCAACACTTTTGAGGCTAAGCAAAGGGGGTCGAGTAGCCTGGCTTAAATGTGAATAGCGTCTCTGAGATTGAGACTGAATGTCTGCAAAGCCCTTCCAGTCAAGAACTTAATTAGTCCTAGAATATTCTCTGTAAGCCAACAAACATCAAAGCCAAATGCATCAGCTAAAATTAGGGAACTATTTTAAATAGAGCAAGGCGAAGAAAGTTTTTGGGAGGCTAAAAAGGAAGATGGGCTTCAGTTATTGGGAATGGCAACGAGTGATTTAAGCTTAAGCAGTTATAATGAAGAATTTCATAAATCAAATATAATATAATTGGGCTAGTGCTTAAAGATTAAATTATTTAGTGAGTGAAAATTGTTTTATTTTAAATTTTTAAGTTAAGTTAGTAAATCTGTCTCACTTGGCTTTAAGCTATTTAATTACTAATGGGAATTTAAGTTTCATTTATTGGGAATAGCAATAAAGATGGCTTTAAGTGTGTGAACAGATTTAAGGACCATTTTATTACGTTTGATGTCTGGAATTGAGTGCGTCACTTGAGCTTTTATTCGTCAAATAAGCCACAAGAAAGCGGATTATTTATTTTGAATGCAGAATGTTGAATGGAGGTACTACCTGCCCCACAGAAGAAGAGTAAATAACGCACTTCACTTGCACTTCCATTTGGATCCCCGGGATAATCTACTTAGAATCAACTGGCAGTCTGTTTGAGAATCTTTTCAATCGGCTGGAAAATCGCTTATGGACAAAAGTCTCCTTCAGCTCCTGCTGCTGCCTCCATCTCCTGGCAGAGTTTTCATTTAGCTACATTTAACGTCAATTGTTTTATGACTACCAGAGCAGCAGGAAAAACAAAGTCGGACAAAAGAAAGAAAAAAAGACTAGCATGCCGAAAAAAATAGAAGACGATGATTTATTCAACGCGAAGCGGTTAAAGGAGCAAGGGGAAAAATAAATCTTAAAAAAGAAACACAAACTAAAAACTTAGAAGAGAGCGCAGAATTCGCTAAAGTTGCGTTTTCCTTGGCTTTCCTCCGGCGCCAGTCTTTTGTGGAGTTTATCTTGCGGCTGTGGTCGTACTGCATCCACCTGAATTTTACCATGGCCCATGGAAAATGGAGCTTGGAGCATGGAGCAGGTGGCGGCCATTCAGGTGGACTCACTGATGATGTGGTCACGCTTTTCTAAGCGTTTTCTTATCGAGGGAATGAGAAAAAGAGAAACGGCCACGTGACCGCACGCTTTTCCAGATTTTTCACTAAAAGATTTGCAGCATTTCGGCTGCGGCCTTTTGTTGCAGTCGCCTTTTAGCCTTTTGGATTTTAGCCTGGCCGCTTGGTTGCTTGGATGCGGTGCCTAATGGGCAACAGTGCGGCTGAGTGGTTTGGCTTAGCGCCGAGTCCTTGACAAGGCTCTCTCGCTTTGTTTGTAATTAATAACACTCGAAGGTTTTCCATTTCAGCCGCACATTTCCATAATTAAAAGGCAGCAAAATCGCACATTGCCATGCGGCATTGGCTTTAAAGATTCAGCAGATTGCAGCAGCGAAAGGCCTGCATTCCTGCTCGTAAAACGGGTTTAATTTCATGCAACTCGAAAGTGGCAATAAAGACGATGAACGAAGGGAATACCGACATGTACACACATTGCAGGTGGTGGCCTCGGGGCCTCAAGGATTCCAGGATTCTGCGAGTCGCAGGCCATCAAATGGCAATGAAGATGTTCTGGCATTCCGTTGCAGACTCTGTGCGAGTTCGTGCAACAGTTTTGCCATAGAAATCTTTCAATTTGCCTTCAGCTGCCCGAATACGGATAGGATAATGTGCCCAAGTGTTGGGGCGCAAAAAAAATAAATACTCAGCCAGAGGAAAAGTCGACAAAAATCGGGGGGGTAAGAAGGCGAAACAAAAAAAAAAAGAGAGGCTATAGGGTGGCAGCTCAATTGCAGGACAATCAGCACAATTGATTTCCCCAAAGTGCCCGCTTCCGGGCCCCTCTGGCAGCCCAGCATTAAAAGGATTTAATGCCATTTAAGCCAAACAATGTGAAGACAGCAGAAGAAGCCGTCGAGTGGCAGCAGCAGAAAGCAGAAAACGTCAAAAGAGTCGAAACGGCGAAGCGGGCGAATCAGCGATTCCGCCCCTGCCGATCCCCCTGCTTTCACCCAGCTTTCTCCCTGCTTGCCACTCGGCAAAAAGTTTATCAATAAAATAACTTGTCGGCGAGCGGACTCGGGAAGTCTCGAGACCCTGCGAGTCCTGACTGCTGACTCCCTGACTCCCTGAATCTCCGCCAAGTCAAGTCGAAAATTGCAGAAACTTTCTGTCACAGAGAGTTCTGCCCATCCTTCATCCCTCCTGCTCCTTTTGGTCCTTCTTAACCCCTTCTACCCACCCTCCGCCAAGCTAACGGACTGCCAGCTGGCTTGTCAACATCCAAAGGACAATTCAAGTGCTGCAATCCTCGAGAAGTAACTTCAATTGCACTCATAGTTTCGGTCGACTCTCAAAATTGCCATATGACGTATACGCCATGTATGACAATGGCAAACCGACCTGATGTCTGATACCATCCGAGGAGCCCCTCTCGAAACGAAACCAACTTTCCGGCTCCGTCAATTAGTGCAGCTTGTCGGGGGGCGTGGCCGGGTGGGCCTGCCCTGCAATTCCCCCGAATTTGTCTTCCCAAATTGATGGTGCATCGAGGTTTTGCCATCACACATTGACAAGCCGGCTAATTCCATAAAACGATTTAAATATGGCATGCAATTTAAATGGACTTCAGGGAAAGACAAATACAACTTTTAGCTCAGTACTTTAAATACCGGTGACGATTGTTCGGGGGTGGATAGAAAGTTAAGTTTATGGGACTTTTCAAGAACAAATCCTTAGCTGACGTATGTGAATTTTTTAAAATATATTTATGAGGAACTTAAATGAAAATATGCATCAAAAACTTTAAGAAACACTCAATTAAGCCAAAAGTTTACTTATTTTTTTACTTATTAAAATATTAAATTGTAGGTCCTTGATCTGCAACATTAAAGAAAAACCAAAGAAATCCTTTTTGTTTTACTAAATTCTGATAAAATGAAAAATAAATAAATATTTTTTTTAAATACGTTCGGTTTGTAATACAACTGTGGGTCGATTTCTTTTTATTACGTAGTGCGGGTTTGGTGTACAAAAAAATCAAATAAAGATAAGCATTTACATTGACAGTATCCAACACAAAATCTATTTCTTATGCTTTGTTCAATTTATAAATTCCTACATATGTTGTCTTTACATGAACTTTTTTTTAAAACAAGTAACAGCATTTTTCTTGAAGACAACCTTCACCCCTTCCAGGTAACAAATCTCTCTAAATCCAGGTGAAAGCACACCGATAAATTATTTAATAAACATCCCTACGTGACTCTGACTGTGACCTTCCGCTGGCCACTCGAGGCGACCAGGTGAGAGTGCCGAAGCCAATCCACATACCAATCCCAATGCTAATGACCATTTCCGGAAGGAAGGCAAGGACGTAGCCAAGTGTCAGCCTCGGACTTTTGTTGCACTCCCGACTTTGGATTGTCTCAAGATGTTTCTTCTTTTATGCATGAGGACCTGCAACATTTTGTAGGCCTTCTGCCCAATTTGAAGTCGAAAAAGGGAGGCGAAACGGGCTGGAATTGGGGAAAACTTCGCTGGGCGTTTCGGCAATTTGCAAGTTGACTTTCCGCCGGGTAAGTGGCGAATGTGAAATTGTTTTGCTAGTGGCAATAAAAATGAAGGCAGAACAAAGGCAGCCTGACAGCCGAGAGACAGCAGACGAGATGGCTATAAATGGCTTGGCTCCAAACCCCTTCCACAACCCCTTCCCAACCCCTTCTCGCCCTGCTTTTCCACTCACATGGCTGACTTAAACAAATGACTTTGGGTAACGTCCTTTTGCTTGTTTATGCATAAATTCTAAATAATCCTGAAAAGTGAAATGCGCCAAAAATGCGCTGTGCTCTTTGCCACATTTTCGTAATGTTTGCCAGTAGGATTAGTTGATTCCAAGTGGGTTGGAACCTCTGCAATGCTTATTTCCTCTATCTGTCTCTTTCCAGCCACGCCTCCGCCGCCGCCTACGCCTCTTTCGCCCCCACCGCGAGGATACTAAATATCCTTGGCATATGCGTAATAATGCTGCGTTATCAATTTATCCTTTGTTACTCGAATGAAACTTCCCTTTTTTTTGGTTTCAGTTGTATTTTTTTTTCCTTTGCGAAAAATTCAAATTACGTCAAAAATATCAAGTGAACCGCAATTTTCGTGCTACCAGCCATTATCCTTATTTTGCCGTTGCAGCCTTGTTTTTGTACATATTCTGCAAAAGCCTGGTTCACGGCAAATTTTCAATCAATTGCTACTCTTTCAATTTCATGCATGAGAGCTGCCTAAAAGGTAAAATGTTAGTTGACCAGCCACCAAGCTTCTGCCACCAACCCCCTATTTCGCCGTCTGCCAAAGGGGGGAAAAGCCCCCGGAAAATGGAAAATCACCCCGCCCATTGTTGCGGCTAAAATTGAGGTATTCAAAAACTTTTACGGCCCAGACGGAGATGGCTCGACTTGCACTCGCCCACCCACTTGAATCGTTTATTGTTTTAATTTTACTCACAGGCCAGGCGGCAAAGGCATTTGCACATTGTTTACCATTTACCATTTACCATTCACCATTTCGGAATTTGGCTTAGAGTGCACATTTGTTGGCCAAAAGGGTTGGGGGGAGAAGAAAAGTGTTAGCATGCCATAAGTGAAATTGACTGACGCCTGTGCGTATGCAACATAATATTACACAGCCGTATGGATAGATCCTTGATGGAGATATTGGTCGAAGCCATCGGCTTTCTAGAACACATTTCAAGATACCAAACCAGGTCCGGTGGCAATCCTATGACTACTCTACCTGTCAATTAACAACGACGGAAATTACTTCAACAATAGCCATTGTTATTAGTTATAGGAGTCAGTAACCCACTCTGATTGATAAGTTCCCCCAACAAACAGACTTGGTTTGGGCCCAAGAACCTAATTAACCAGAAACTAGGAAGGGGGCAGTATGGTACTTATCTATACCACCTATTTTCTCTTGAATGTCTTAGTAAATAAATATTACTTATAATACAGCACTTAAGATTATTTTCGATAAGATTAAACATGCACCAACTTAAAAAAAATTTTATTTATATAAATAAATTTACATATTAATATCAAACATAAAATTATTGTATTTTAAAAAGCTAAGAATTTGAAAAGATTTAAAGCTCAAGAAACTGTTTTTTTTAAGCTATAAACTTTTTGATTCCACTGAGAAAACAAAATGACCTACAATTCCCAAGAAATCTTAACTCAACTTATAATTAAATAAATTATTAATAAAGATAAATTAGTTTATATTTTTTTTATTTATTTTTGTTTAATTGTGCTTACGACATTTTTGTATAGCAACTTCAACATTGTAAGTGAAAGGGCACAGCAACACTTTCTTTCTTTCTCAAAAATATTTTATTGCCCTTCTAACATGATTTAACCAAAATAAAAATGTCAGTGTCATAAAAAGATACCCACAAAACTAGTTAAACTCTTTTCTAATCAAACCCTCCTAAACTTTACACCTTTTAGGATCGACTGTTCAGTGCTTACCACACACTCAAAAGACTGCAGTCCTAACTCTCTTAAAAATTCATTGGTCTTAAAGTGGCCTAGTTAAAGGCATTGGCAATCAACAATGCTTGTTGGTCAAATGGAGCCGAATGGTTGCAACTGCCACGCCCCCATCTCCACCGCCCCCCGCTGGGTTGCAATGAAGCCAAGGGCAGCCAGCCGTCCAGTGGGCGAAAAACTGCTTTATTTTAGAAAATTTTGTGGCAGCAACTATGGCGAGTGCAACAATTTGTGCATTTCGCTACGGTCAAGAAGTGGCCGAAACAGCAAACTAAACAAAAACGGCAGTGGCTACAACAAAAAGTTGTTAATTTTTACGTAATGGGAAAAGTTTTTAATCTCGCCGGCAAAACCCGAAACAAACACATGCGAGAGCCCAATAAAATCAGGCTTTATGGTAACTCTGGCAGCAAATAAAACCTCAAATAGACCGGCGAGTAAACCAAAAAACCAAAAATACAGTTGCAGTTGCAGCTGCATTAACAGCAATAACAACAACTGATGAGTTTGAAATAAAAATTAAATTTTTGTGGCCACTTTCAGCCATTTACAATTAACAGGGTCGACCGGGGTCGAAAACTAATTTAGCCGGCAACCTCATAATTAGTTATGCAACCTATAAATTCGATTGGCAACCCATAAATAGTAGCTGTTGTTATCGTTGGTGTCATCAATAAGTGATAAACTTCAGACAAATTTGTCAAAATTAACTGTCACAACATTTTACAAATTGCGGTTGGGTTGGTGGGCGGTTGTTTGTTGCAGCTGTTGATGTTCGTTGGCTGGCTGCCAGCAACATGTTGCAAAAGGATGCCATGTTGCCGCGTGGCCATGAAGCAACATGTGGTGGCATGAAAATATTGGGAGGAAATGTAGAAGCCAGTACTGAAAGCAGTTTATAATATTTTGAATCACTTAATGAATTTAGCTTTTGAACTAATCATACATATCAAAGTACTTTATGGTTTTAAGAATAATTTATTCTTGATTCAAGCACGCACGCTCTCAAAACAAGAATGCTTAGATGTGGAATGCTTTTTTTTATTGTATGCATAAGTTTCCCTTTTAAATAAAAATGTACTCTTTCAAGAACTATTTCAAAAGTATCATTGCTACATTAAGATTAATTACATATTAAAACCCTTAAATATATTTTTGTTCTTGAATAAAAATTCAAAACTACAAAAGGCTTGTTCAATTTCCATCTAATCATGTGTGTGTTTAATGTTCTTGATAATCCCTCAATTTCGCCAATTTCCACTTTGTAGTCCCACGACATCGGTTATTCCATTGCTTCATTAGCGACCGAAAACATTTGACCCATGTTGGGCCAACTTTTTATCATTTAAGCCGGAGCGACACATATCAGCCACAAAAACTAATCAGCACGCACTGTTGAGCTCTCCGCTCGGTTTGAGTGCGAATTGGGGGCTTGGGTTTGCCTTTTTTATTTGAAAACTTCTTGAGAGCATAAATTTCAATCCCGCGAGATATTTGAAGCAGCTGCAAAGTTGGCCAACAACAGCTCCAAATTAAGCTGTGACAGTGGAGTGGCCCGAAACTGAAGTTCCAGCTCTGGAGATCTCTGGAGCTCGGAGCACGGAGCTCGGAGCTCCTCTTTTTTGGCCCCCTGGCGCGAATGGCTGGCAAAGTATTAAAAGTGTCCAAATGATGATTGTTTCGGTTATGGCCAAGCCCTCGGTTTCGGTTTCCATTTCAGTTCCAGTTTCACACCCGGCTAAGACCATCGAGTGCACTGGGAATTGCGCTGTCTGCGGTGTTGCTCCCTGACAAATGTCTTCCGTCTGGTTTTAGTTTGGGATCCGGTTTAACTTTTGGCACGCCCCTGGATTTATTTCAATTTGCAGCAGTTTCCCTGGGTTAAAGACTTGATTTTCACCCCATCGTCTGGTAATTATTCTTCATATTGATTTTCATTCCTCCGGTCAAGGAAGTGCAGCCGCAAGGAGTTGTTAATCATGCAGAATGCCGAGTTGTAGCAAGTACATGCCAAAGCGGGGGTTTATTTACCAGATTACGAGGGTTGCTTAAAAGGTTTTCTTTTTGTACATAGAATTGAGTCCCAAGATGTAGCATTTTATAGCTACATAAAATTAAAACTTTAAGCGTGCTTATCTCGGAATGGTTTTTAACGAATATTATTTCGTTCTGGTCACGATTCCTGGTCATATCTTTTTTGCTACTTATAAAAAATTATTATAATGTAGCTGATCAATTATATTTTTATTTATTTAAAATTTTTTGAACTCCTTCAATGTTATTTTGCAAGTACAAAGGGCATTCTTAAATTTTATGTATTTATTATTGCCACCAGAATTTGTTTACTTTTCGCGAGCGACACGAAAAAATGTTGTTCAACAACAATGGTGGCATTTTTTACCCACATCCCCCCCATATTTATGGGTCCAGGGTATAAAGCTACCCGGGCTATGAAGTCAACGGCATCAGAGACAAGGGCGCACACAAAAACCCGCAGAAAGCAATTATGCTTAAATTAAAACTCATTCATTTGTGGGGGGTAGGGAAAAGGGGTCGGAAAAAATTGCAGAATCCATAAGAGAATCGTTTGTTAACATATATATATATATACAAATGCGCATACAGATGAATGATAAATATGTGTGAATATGAAAATTCAATGCCAATGCCCAAATAAGTGAAAAATTTATGCAATTCCTTTATTTCGCTGGAGTTTTTTCTCATTTTCCCCGGCCAAAGAAAAATTGTTCAAATTCAACGGATGCTGCGGCATTTCGCTGTTTGTTCTAGCCCCTGCCATTTTATACCCCCCATTAAAATGAACCCAAAAATGGAGCTGAGAGAAATCAATGGCTAAAATATAAAGTACCAAAGTATACGGTCGCTTGGCTTGCATGGCGTATGCTTGATTTGTCGCACATTACGCATACGCAATGACTTTCCGATTGCAGCCAATTAGATGCCGAAACAGATGCCTTAAAGTTTTCAGTCCACCCGGCCCCCCATCTCCGAAACATGTATCATACACAGAATTTTGATTTGAAGTTGGGGCCATCATTTTGCCTGCTTTTGTGTTTTGTTTGGGGTTTTCTGTTTGTTCTGCCGCTCCTACTTATGCTTTCCCTCCTTTTATTCTATTCTTTATTATGCAGTAAACTTTCTCGGCAGCCGAGCAAAGTTTTCTTCAAAAACGGGCCAAAACGAGGGAAAATAATTTGTGAAAAAAGAAAGTTTTTGGCGACCATATCCAGGAGAGAGTACGTGACGGGTACCTTAGACTAAATTCAATTTCATTGTGTTCAAACGGGGGGGGGGGGGGGGGGGGGGGGGTTTTAAAAGGGGGTTGTAATGCATACTTGGTTGCCTGGTTACGTGAGCCTGCTGAGCCTACTTGGCCCAAAAGGAATCGCCGTATGGCGGAATTGGCCTAATTAAAGACGGGTCAAAATTGAGTCCCAGCTGTTGCAGTTAAATATATATTACATAAATTCTATAAAACAGAATAATAATATAGAAATAAAACAAATCGGGGGAATGGGCAAAATATACGAACCTCTTGGCCTGCTGACATCCTCGCTTTGGGGGCAGCATTATGGCTATCATAACTCAGCCAGTCAAGTCCTTCATCTTCATCGCGCTCTAAGCTGCACTTTGCCAGTTTCTTTTCTCCCCTTTTTTTTTTATTCGAGGTAGGTCCTTCTCGCCATTTTTATGGCCTTGTCAGGCGAGACTTGTTTGTTGCTGCTGAACTATTTAATAATGTTGGTATGCACTCTCCCCACAGCAGGAAAGGTGGCAAACCAAAGTTCATTTGCAAGTGTCTGGATGGGGATGAACCCTAAGGTAATTCAGGGTATACCCATCTGGAGTCTATAAAAGATATTTTTTTTTAATTCCAAAATCCATTTATGAAAAAAATGAGTTCACAAGCATAAACCAAACCAAGCATAATTCCAAAGATTTATTTGACAATTATGTAAACAATCTTTGGCAAATTATACAAATAGATTTATAAAAAAAAAAAGTTTACATAATTTAAAGGACGTATATGCTGTGCCTGTCAAAAAGGCAATTTAATCAGATTTTCAAGCCATCGAAATTCCAAAGACTTCCTTAACAACTGGCTATATTTTTTTTACATG
>NW_023665633.1:0-25000 GCF_014743375.2 Drosophila subpulchrella
ATTGCTCCCTCGATGCTCCCTCGACGCTCTTAACTGCCTGAGTTTCTACAGCGGGGTCATCTCTCCTCGTAGCAACTTTAAATCTCCCGCGCCGATATTTCCTGTGTTCCCACTGGGACATCGATACTCATGGGCTATCGATCCCCAGCTGCTGCTCATTGCTGCGTTCCCTTCCTTTTATCGCTTCCTTCCGTCTGGTCACACCATCGTGCGTGATCGATGTTTATTCGTTTATCGATACCGACGTTGCGGCGTTGCCACCTGCTCGTTGCTGTATTTTCCACCTTGGGCCGATATTACCATTTGACGTGTAACCCTCGATCGCACTTTCACTAATGCCAATCGATCGCCTATCGAGGCGCCCCCTTCCCTGGCTCGTGTGATTTTGCAACTTTTGATCTGCCCGCACAGCTTCGGGCTGATCTGTCTTTTCCATTTTATCTTCTTAGCTCCTTCCAGCCTATGCCGTTCGTTGCCCTCAACCTCCAGTACAATGGCCCCAGTGGCCTTGCTAACGTTTGGCCTTCGTTTGTAGCAGAGCTTTTCTGCCCGTGGTGAGTGTACTTTTGGTTGAACCGGCATTCACTTGCCTTTCCATTCAGGGTTTGTTCGTGTTGTTTTTTTTTTTCTGTTAACCGTTGGTGCGATGCGTGTTTCTGTCTTTTGTTACCAGCTGGCTACGGTGTAGATCTGATTCTGCACCGTCCTCCCCCTTTTCCTCGGGTAACAACTAGACGGGTTTGTCCGACGCCTTCCGTAAAGAATCTCCTGATGCTACGTGTGCCTGGACTGCGCGCCTTGTGTTGCTTGTCTCCCTCCACCATACTACTCTCTTCTACGTGGCGTAAAAGGTTGACTCTGGCTCGCGCCCGACGCTGAAACCTGTTGCCTTGCCTGTCTGTTGCCGTTTTGTAAGTGTCCCTTCCGCCTGGCGTAATCGCGGATGACTCTGGCAACTGCCCGACGCTGAATCCTGCTGCCTTGCGGTGTGATCCCTTATCGTTACTCGTGTCTTTGTGTCGTCCTCGTAAGTGTCCTTTCCGCTTGGCGTAATCTCGGATGACTCTGGCAACTGCCCGACGCTGAATCCTGTTGCCTTGCGGTCGGGATCACCATCCATCCTTATCCACGTCCTTGTGACCTATCCTTGTTAGCCTCGCAGTCTGGATCAACGTGAATCCTTATCCATGTCCTTGTGCTACGCTGATTGTCCTTTCCGTGTGACGTATTGATGACTCTCTCTTCGGCCTGACGCCTAATCCTGTCGCCTCGTACCTGACGTTTCTGCTGTCTGCTCGTTTTGTTGTTGCTTGAGCTCGCCAACGTGAACTGTTCTTTCTTTCTTCGACTGTGTGTGGCGAATTTGCAGATCACTGGAGAGACGAAATCTACCACCTGGTAAGGGCCATCGTACCTCGGGCTAGTTTTGCAGCGAATCCTTCAGCCGCTTTGGACAGGTGATGTTCCTTGGCCCACACTATGTCGCCCACCGCTGGTGACCATTGTCTCCTTCTCAGATTGTAGTGTCTGGCTTGGTCCTGGACGCCTTTTCCATATTTCGCCGTACGATCTTGAATACCTCCCTCAGTTTGTTGGCATTTTCCTCAGGGTCCCGTAGCTCGTCCAGTGCCTAGGGTTTCCTTATCATATAGGCTGCTGGGTAGACGTGGTTCCCTGCCCTGGGTAAGAAACGCCGGTGTATGCCGGTGGATTCCGATGTGCTCGTGTTCACTGCTAGCATGATCTCCGGCCACTTCTCGTCCCAGTTTCTCTGGTCCTGCCCTGTGAACTCTGCGCAATCATGGTCTTGACCGTTCTGTTTGCTCGTTCGGTCGGAATCTCTTGTGGTGTGTATGGCGCGGTGAATTGTTGACTGATACCCATCTCAGCCAGGAAATTTTTTAAATATGCGGCTTGCAAACTGTACTCCATTGTCCGTTATGACCACCTTCGGTACCCCGTACCTTGCGATTATGCGCTCCCTAAACGCCTTCTTGAGCGACTCTGCTGTCGCACTGCGTAGGGGTACCAGTTCCGTCCATTTCGAAAACCTGTCCATCATGACCAGCAGCATTTGGTTCCCGTGCTTAGATCTTGGTAGGGGTCCCACGAAGTCTGCACATACCGTGGCCCCATGGTTCCTCCGGCACTTGGGTCAACATCTTCCCGGCCGCCTGCATCTGATTGGGCTTAAACCGCATGCAAATCTCGCATTTTCGTACGTGGGCTCGGGCGTCTCTATGCATGCCTGGCCAGTAGTATCGGGCTGCCAACCGTGCAATTGTCCTTCGGCTTCCTACGTGTCCCGCAGACGGGCGTCGTGGTTTTCCCTCAACACCGTTTCTCGTAGCGACTTTGGGACGCACATCTTCCATGACGCGACGACGTCTTCACTGCCTGCTCGGTGAGGTATGTTTCTGTAGTTGTCTCACCATCCATAACATAGTCCGGGTACTTCTGCGGTTGCGTCCCCTATCTTTTCGCCCATGTCCTTGATCCAGCTGCACTCTCCTGAAGTTATTGTTGCCGATGCCTCTTTTAATCCTCGTAGCGTCTCTGGTAGTGGTTGTCTTGATAATGCGTCGGCCACCACGTTTAGCTGGCCCTTTCTGTACGCTATCTCAAAGTCGTACTGTTGTAGCTCCAGGCCCATCTGGCGATCCTTCCTGAAGGGCTTTCGATGCTGTTGAGCCACTCAGGGCCATGTGGTCGGTTACTACCTTAAAGTGGTAACCTTCCAGATATGGCCTGAGCTTCCGGATCGCCCAGACGATCGCCAAACACTCCTTCTCCGTTGTCGAATAGTTCTTTTCCGCGCCGATCAGTGTTCGGCTCGAGTAGGAGATTACTCTTTCGCCCTTTTCGGTGTCCTGGGTCAGTATCGCTCCGATGCCGTAGTCGCTGGCGTCTGTTTGCAGGATGAAAGTTCTGCTAAAGTCCGGGCATGCTAGCACTGGATCTGCCTCGAGTCTTACCTTTACTTCCTCAAACGCCATCTGGTGCTCTGGTGTCCACTCCCACTTACTCCTTTTGCGCCCTCCCTCATTCAGGGGTTTGACGATTCTGGAAAAATCTGGTACAAACCGGCGTACCACGACGCTACTCCCCAGATATTGCCGGAGCTCTTTGACGGTCGATGGCGGTTCCAGTTCAGCGATGGCGGCTACTTTTTCTGGATCTGTTCCTATTCCCTCGCTAGTCACTCGATGTCCCAGGTACAGCAGCTCCTTTTTGAAGAATTGGCATTTTTTCTGATTCAGCCTCAGGTTTGCCTCCTTTAGACGCCGGAACACTTCCCTCAGGTTTCTTTTATGTTCTTCAGCGTGCGACCGATCACTATTATGTCATCCTGGTAAGCGAATGCGTGAGGTGACATCTCGGGGCCAATTACTTCGTCCAAGACTCGCTGAAACGTTGCCGACGCCGAGTGAAGTCCGAACGGCATTACCCTCCACTGAAACAGACCTTTGCCTGGTACCGTAAACGCTGTATATTGCCTGCTACTTTCTTCGAGTGGGATCTGCCAGTATCCTCCTTCAGGTCCAAACTGCTGATGTACCGCGCTTCTCTTAGTTGATCTAGGATGTAGTTTATGCGGGCATTGGGTAGGCATCCTTCACTGACTTCGCGTTGATCTGCCTGAAGTCGACACACAGTCTCACTTGCTGTCTTCTTTTTCACCATCACGATGGGGGAGCTGTATGGGCTCTTTGAATGCTCTATGAACCCCATTTGGAGAGCTCGTCCACCTTTGCGTTGATTTCCCTTGAATTTTGGGTTCTTTTTGGTAGTATCTCTGCTTGATTGGCTTGTCGTCCTTCATTTTGATCTGGTGTTCTGCCATATTCGATGTCCCCGACATTGTGCTGAAGTCTGCCAGCTCTGTTTCAAGGAACGCTGTAGTATCGTCCAACTCGTTTACTTGTTGAACGACTGCTACTGATAGCTTCTCCTCGAGCCATCATTGTGTCGGTTCCTGGCTGGTATTATTATTTCGTTCCAGCACACCTTATCTCGGTTCCGACTTGTTTCAGGAAGTTCCATCCCAACACTAATGGATCCACTTCCCCGGGTAAAATCAACAGGCTCATGGTCACTGTGTTGTTGCCGAATTTGACCTCTCACTTCGAGCTGCGTTAATTCCGCCGCACCTTCCATCTGCCAACCTAACTTGCCGTCTCGTCCTGGTAATCTTTCCTAGAGCAGCAATATTGTCCGCCAATTCTTCGCTAACGAAGCTTGCCGTTACTCCGGTGTCGATTGTGGCTTTGTAGCTTTTCCCACCAATCATCACAGCTGCGGACAACTGCTGCTCCTCCTCGATTAGCTTGCCCGTTTAGTTAGAGAGGTGGCATTGTGCGATCCCCGCTCGCCTCTCTGCGGCTGAGATCGCTGGCCATTTCCCGATCGTTGGCAGCATCGACGCTCCTAACACCCACCTTGCCGCATATCCAGCAAAACAGCAGCCGCTGGTTACGCATCCTCTAGCCCAGTGTCCGTTCCCACCGCATTTCCGACAGGCCTCCAGCGGGTCTGTGATATGGGTGGCATCTGTGGCCTCTGTGTTTGCTTGGCGGCCTCCACAAGGTATTGTTTGGCTGTCTCTGTTGCTGTGGGTGTGGTGTCCAATGACCTCCGCGTGGTGCGTCCTGTTGCCTGCTGTCGTCTGGCTTGGTGTGGTGGTGACCATTGGTCGTTTCCTCGTATGTCCTGTTATCTGTCTCCTCGCATCTTCTGCATGTCACCTGTGTTGGTGACGCCGACTTGGTCCTTGAGAACTTGTTCTCCTGTGCGAAAACTTCCCGTTCCTTTTCAAGTTCTTCGTACTCGTCTGCTAATATCATCAGCGTGTCCAGGTCCGACACTTTGTATGCGCTTAGGAAGATCCTTAGACTAGGGGTGCAGTTTTCTTGATGATCCTTAGGGTCTCTTTAGCGGAGTAATAAGTGGCCTCACCATCGTCTGCATGTCGATCATGTAGTCCTTGAACGACTCGCTGAAGCCCTGCTTCCTTTGCCGGACCTGGTCCGCCAGCCTGGTGAAGAAATCTCTTGGCAGGAAATATGTGTGGAAACTTTCAATGAATTCTGCCCAAGTTTCTCCACTGCTTATTGTTGGCGATGAACCATTTCAAAGCCTTCCTTTTAGCAACTCTGGCATCGCTCGAGGGATCATATCGAGCTCCAAACCGTACGTGTTGGCGGACCATTCTACTTGCTCCAGGAACTCGAATGGTTTTTCCGCCCCGTCGAACCTGAACGACCATTCACGGACCTGTTTAGCGACCTTTGCATAGTCCGACTGGCTTGGGTCTCGGGGTTAGCGCTGCTGCTTTCTTTTCTTGGCTTGATTCTCTCCTATGGGCCTCTTTTTGCATGTTGTCAATGCTCAGGCTTGCCACCAAGTTGTCCCCTTCAGCGTTCGTTAGCGTAATGGTTGGGCCGGCTCGTCGTAGTATGTTGCCTCCAGCTCGGCCCAGATGTCGACGAGTTGTGGATCATTCTCTGTTTCGGAGTAGTATTCCGATAGTGCCTTCCTCATGTCGTCTAGCCTGCCCTCCAGGGCGACATTGAGCCTCTGTGCGACATGGGCGAAGTCTTCCTTCTTGAGGCGGTAAATCCACTTCTTTTCCCATTTTTTACTGTGCTGTTCTCACTGTTGGGACAATCACGTTGAGCGCCAGATGTAACGAACTGATTTTGTATGTCTGCTCGCTACGAGATTCGTGCGGCTAGCTCAGAAGATTTTGTGTTCGTCCCACCAAATTTATATGACGTGACTGCCCCGTAGATCAGTGAGAAAACAATGGGTTCAAATGGCAACAGTGGGATTTATTCTCGTGGTATTGGTACAGCGGATGTGTGGCTATGCTGGCTTCTGTATCTCCTCGTTCTGGTTCCGCCGGCTGCTGGTGCTCCTCCTCTGGCTTGTCGACGCGTTGACTCGGCTTCCGCTTGGCTCCTGGGTCTCGGGACGCTCGTAGTGGCCGCCTCTGCTCACTCGCCGACGCGCTGCCTCGGGGTCGCTTGTTGCGCCTTAGACTCGCAGAGAGCTCGGCCTTGTGGGCTTAGGGAAGCGTCACCGTTCTCAGACTAGGGTGAACAAGCCTTGCTCTCCAGGCCGACGCCTTTCGAGGCAACACCTGTCCCTTGCTCTGTCCCGGACGGTCCCGCTAGGTTCTTGCTCAGATCGCGCTGACAGTCCAGGCTGTCGCCAGGAGGCTGCCTAGCAGTTCACTTCGCTTTACGCCTAGCGCAGACGAAACGTTCCACCCGGCTTCACCCTAATGCTTATCGTCCGCGACGCGCCTGCGCTCCCCAATGAGCTCCGCGCGGCGGTGGTAACGTGGCTGCCGGAAATGTCTGCTGGCGTCGCTGCCGATGTCTTCTGCGTTGTCTCCTGACCAGTAGCTTGTCGTTCTGGCACTCGGGGAGTTGGGTGGTTGCTGTTCAGGAACTTCGCCGGTAATCGCAGGGCTCTCCAGGCGCTCGCCTCTTGAAACCGCAAATCGATCTACCGCTCGTCCGTCACGCCAGGTCCTGCTTGGTCGGGCAAGGTACGCTGGGTCTCAGACAACTTTCCCTCCCCAACTGACGGTTTCCTCGTCGTAGGACTCTTCCGCTTGTCTCTGACAGACCCGCGGGCGACTCGCCAGGGTGTGGTCGTGACAAAGTTGGAAAACGAACGCCTTGACTTAGCCGTGTGATGCCTTCCGGAACTCAGCCACTTGTGTCTCAATTCGGAGAATTCCTGATGTCCCATCCCGAACGTCTCGACGTGGCGATCTCGCTCCCTGTGTGCTTCCCACGACTCGCTTGGTTGTAGCTCCCTCGTAGATTACTTGCTTGACTGGTTGTCACTTGGTACTTTTGGCTGATCTTGAAGGTTTGACTCCTCGTGATCGACTGATCCCTGCCAGCGCTCTGCGGCCTTATATAGGGCTTCCGGGAACCGTTATTCCCCTTTTGCGCACGGCACGCTGGATCTCTCCACTCCGGGTCCGAAGTTCGAGCTCCCTGGTTGACCCACTTGTCGTTCACGTACGCTTCCAATCGATGCTCTGCCCACAGCTGCCGTCCCGCTGATTCTCGTGATGCTTGTGGCACGCCTGTGTGCCACTCCACTGCCGAGATGTGGCACTTCTTCTCCCGGTCCAAAGTTCACGGGAGAGTCCAAAGTCCGGTGCAGTTCCGGTATCCGCTTTTGCACACGGCACTCTTGCTCTGCCCGCCAAGTCTCCATTCTCTCATTCTCCACTCCTTGGTCTCCAATCTCTCTCGTTCTCCATCCAAGTCTCCAAACTCTCCTGTTCTCCATCCAAGTCTCCAAACTCTCTTGTTCTCCAAACTCTCTTCGCCGCGCCGTTACTACGCGAATTCGCCGCGTATCTGGTAAGCGGCCGGCCCTCTGCTATTGCTTCTATTTGTGGGGAGTTATTCAACTCCCTCACAATATGTCAAACAAGGAAGAACGTTATAGTCGAGTACCTCGACTATCAGATACCCGTTACTCAGTTTAAGGGACCAAAGGGAAATGGAGATATGCAAGGAGCAAAGCGAGATTGAAATGCGCCACCTATCGGCGGTAGACAGATTTAAGCGTTAAGGGCGTTAGAGTGGGCGTGTCAATTTTTTTTGGGTCAATCGATAGGTATTGACGAGACCAATACAGTTCAGTTTAAAATTTTGTATCTAGCATGAAAATTGTGGGCGCCACAGGCTTGGGCGGCTTGTGGGCGTTAGAGTGGGCGTGGCATATTCGCGTAACAAACTTGCGCTGCGCATAAGGCTGCGGAATCTAAATTTGAGATCCCAACTCTCTATCTTTTATAGTTTCCGAGATATACACGTTCATATTTACGATTTTTTGAAGTTTGGTGGGCGGTTTGTGGGCGTAAAAGTGGGCGTGGCAAACTTTTTTTTTTATCAATCGATAGGTATTGATGAGAACAACACCATTTCAGTTAAGATTTTTATTCTAACATCAAAACTGTAAACTTGAAATAAACTTGCGCTGCGTAGAAAGCTCAGGAATCTGCACGCCAAATCCCAATATAGCCTAGCTCTCATAGTTTCCGAGATCTCAGCGTTCATCCGGACAGACGGACATGGCTAGATCGACTCGGCTAGTGATCCTGATCAAAATATATATACTTTATGGGGTCGGCAACGCTTCCTTCTGCCTGTTACATACTCTCCGACGAATCTAGTATACCCTTTTACTCTACGAGTAACGGATATAAAAACACCGAAGCTATATTTTGCTTAATATTATTTTCCCACCAAGTTTCCGATCGTTCCTATCGCAGTTATATGATATAGTCGTCCGATTTGATAAAATTAAATTTGAAACTCAGAACTAATTCAAAAATGTTATTTCCAGCGTTGGAGGTTATATGTTAAAAAACACCGAAGCTCTAATTTGTTTCGTCTTATTTTCCCACCCATTTTCCGATCGTTCCTATGGCAACTACATGATATAGTCGTACGATTTGATAAAATTAAATTCGAAATTCAGGACTAATTAAAAAATGTTATTTCCAAGCGTGGGTGATTATTTGTTAAGAAACACCAAAGAAATATATTTTCTTTTAATTTTGTTTCAGATTGTTCCTTTGGGAGCTATAAAATATAGTTGTCCGATCCGGCTGGTTCCGACTTATGTGCTACCTGCAAAAGAAAAAAGACTTTTGAGAGAGTTTCAACCCGATAGCTTTAAAACTGAGAGACTAGTTTGCGTAGAAACGGACTTACAAACGGACATGGCTAGATCGACTCGTCTAGTGATGCTGATCAAGAATATATTTACTTTATGGGAGACTATGAGAGCTAGGCTATTGAGATTTGGGCGAGCAGATTCCTGAGCTTCTTACGCAGCGCAAGTTTATTTCAGTAGAGTGGCACCGCCCAAAACTGTGGCTCCTACAGTTTTTTATGCTAGAATACAAATTTTAACTGAAATGTATTGCTCTCGTCAATACCTATCGACTGACCACGTCCCCTTTAACGCCCACAAACCGCCCACAAAATTCAAAAATCGTAAGTATGAACGTGTATATCTCGGAAACTATCAATGATAGAGAATTGAGATCTTAGATTGAAATTCCGTAGCCCTGTACGCAGCGCAAGTTCATTACGCAAATATGCCAGGCCCACTCTAACTCCCAAAACCGCCCAAACCTGTGGCGCCCACAATTTTCATGCTAGATAAAAAATTTTAAATGAAATGTATTGGTATCGTCAATACCTACTGAATGATCCAAAAAATATGTTGCCACGCCACTCTAACGCCCATAACGCTTAAGTCTGTCTACCGCCGGTAGGTGGCGTATTTAATATTTCCATTTCCCTTGGTCCCTTTAGCTAAGTAACGGGTATCTGATAGTCGAGGTACTCGACTATAGCGTTCTTCCTTGTTTTTAAACTAATTCTTCTGCGCTCACTGCAATAAGCTTCAATTGTAAGCCACATATTGTCCACATTGCCACAAATCTTGGCCTTTTTAAAATTAAATGCACAAGGATGTGGAATTTTTTCATACACGGACTTGGCTATAATATCCGTCGCTATAGTCGAGTACCTTGACTATCACATACCCGTTACACAGTTAAAGGGACCAAGGCAAATGGAGATATGCAAGCAGCAAAGCGAGATTTAAATGCGCCACCTATTGGCGGTAGACAGATTTAAGCGTTATGGGCGTTAGAGTGGCGTGGCAAATTTTTTTTGGGTCAATCGATAGGTATTGACGAGACCAATACAGTTCAGTTAAAATTTTGTATCTAGCATGAAAATTGTGGGCGCCACAGGCTTGGGAAGATTGTGGGCGTTAGAGTGGGCGTTAGAGTGGGCGTGGCATATTCGCGTAACAACTTGCGCTGCGCACAAGGCTACGGAATCTAAATCTGAGATCTCAATTCTCTATCTTCAATAGTTTCCGAGATATCCACGTTCATACTTACGATTTTTTGAAGTTTGTCGCTGGTTTGTGGGCGTAAAAGTGGGCGTGGCACTCTACTGAAATAAACTTGCGCTGCGTAAGAAGCTCAGGACTCTGCACGCCAAATCTCAATAGCCTAGCTCTCATAGTTTCCAAGATCTCAGCGTTCATCCGGACAGACGGACATGGCTAGATCGACTCGGCTAGTGATCCTGATCAAGAATATATATACTCTATGGGGTCGGAAACGCTTCCTTCTGCCTGTTACATACTTTCCGACGAATCTAGTATACCCTTTTACTCAACGAGTAACGGGTATAAAAAAAACCGAAGCTATACCTTGTTTCGGTTCGTTCCTATGGCAGTTATATGATGTAGTCGTCCGATTTTGATAAAATTAAATTCGAAATTCAGAACTAATTAAAAAATGTTATTTCCAAGCGTTGGCGGTTATATGTTAAAAAACACCGAAGCTTTATTTTGCTTAATATTATTTTCCCACCAATTTTCCGAGCGTTCCTATGGCAGCTTTATGATATAGTCGTCCGATTTTGATAAAATTAAATTCGAAACTCAGAACTAGTTATAAAATGTTATTTCCAAGCGCAGGAGGTTATATGTTAAAAGACACCGAAGCTATATTTGTTTCATATTATTTTTCCCACCAATTTTCCGATCGATCCTAAGGCAGCTATATGATATCGTCCGATATTGATAAAATTAATTCGAAACTCAGAACTAGTTAAAAAATGTTATTTCCAAGCGTAGGAGGTTATATGTTATTATTCATATTATTTGTTACGAACTGTTTTTTTCGGTGGCAGTGCCGCTAGCTCAGTCTTTTCTCAGGGCAGAGTACCCCTAATGCCACAGCTCGCAACATAAATATCGATAACTTCTCGGTCTCACATTACTTAACTATCGGTCATCACTAAGACAAAAACGTAAACAAAGCCAAAAATTTACAAATATTGACGGAATATTGACGCTCCCACCCAACCATGGATCCCCTTAAGATGCTGCAGGGCACCACCCATACTCAGTCGGCAGGAGACCCTTCCTAGCGACTACGCCGGTTCCATCTCCCTCACTGGGAAAGTTTACTCACACATTGTGGGTTTTACAAAGGTTTAATAAATATCGTAAGTACAATCGTTTATATACATGCTCCTCTTAACAGATCTATCCTTCCTCAGCCTTTAAGACCGAAACCTGGCCGCCGTCTTCTATATTTACGCGGTCAAAGCAGAGGATTGGTTTTGCTGGAAAAGGGTACAGGCGCCGCGGAAACTATGCTCTATCAGTCATGTATTGGTGGAGCTCGCATGGAAACGCGGCCCTCAAAGGAACATACGCGATGCGCGTGTGTGTGGTCACCTTATCCTGAGGAGCTCCAAGGGAAAAGAAGGGACAGGCCAAAAAGGTACGTAACTGCACTGTAAGCTATACCATTTAAACTAATGCTCGCGACCTTTTAATTTTAGGCAAACAACGAGGACAAATAAGCTCTCGGGACTAACTCCGGATAAATTCACAAACAGGGAAGTAGATATCTATATATATATAATCAAGGTACACGTGTATTTAAATTTTCCTAAGTTTCAGCCACTATTGGGCCGGGCCTGGAGGCAATGATAGCCCGGGCGGAAGGTTTCTCGCCGGAGGCCAGCAGCGATACGGATCTCCACACAGGAAACGGCGGCGCTCTCCGGTGAGTTGTGCAATGGCAGTCCGAGATTCGGCTGCCAGACAAAATGGCGATACCTCTCAGCGCCGCGATGCGACCGCTGGAAGTTAACGAGATGAGGAGGACGCGGCACACCGGAACGGACTCACCGGGAAATTCCTGATGTCGTCGGCGTCGACTGTGAAGGCTTCTCTTGCTGGTCGTTGATACGGGTCGAACGGACACCGTTTGCTGGGCAGCCAAGTCGGACTAAGCAGGTATGGCGAAGTCGCGCAGATGTCAGCAGAACTCCAAAATAAATATTCCGGGCCCTTTGTATTGGGACCCCGGCTGCTATTTAATTTTAAGCACAAAGACAAATTTGTAGTTTCCCGTCTACCTGGCTGGACAGTATGGCCGCGACTATCTCGACATCTGTTGATCATCGTTCATACCCCCCGCCATATTACATGGCCTCTCTCAAATTGGGTCATTGGATACATGGTCCATTTAAAGTAATCCCAGAGCGAATCGGGATTAATCTTCAAATGGCCAGATCGCCCGCCAGACTCATCCCGCTGCCGGAACTATCGCCCTATCGACCTAACCTATCGATAAGTCCCTCCCATCCGACTCCAACTGCAACATCAACCAAAGATTTCGAGAGGCGCTGCCGGAGTTTGAACAGAACGATGAAATAATTGGTAGCTTTGGAGGTGCGATGGGACTCAACCCGGCACTGATATCATCCTGCAGTTCGGTCGGCGCATAACGCGGGGCCCACGCATGACGGGAAGTATTGCAGATGTGATCGCGATGCTCGTATACTTTGTTTTGTCCTTTCAGATCACAACCGGATGTCTTTGGCGTGATACACTCCCAGACTGCGGCCTTGGAGGTCCTCCAGCGAGTATGCATTACTGCCGACGGATTTGACCACCCTGGCTTTAAGAAACTTGCGAGCAAATTTGGCGTTAAAAGATTTGCTGAAATCACTCAGCACGAAGTTGCGGCGGAAGACTTCTTGGCCTGGCTTGGCGAGCAGCGTACGGACTCGCTTATCTTATCTCGCTCGCTTATCGCGTAGCGCTGCCGACTCATCTGGTATGCACCCTCCAGTTGCTTCTGCACCTTGGCGTGGATTACCCGAAGCTTGTCCTTGGTCTGCATTCCGGCCATTTCATGATCGACCAGAGACCTGAGTCGTCTGGCTAGTTTGTAGCTGTAACCGTTGAGGAACATGTGATGGCCGAATACGGTGAAGAACGGCGCTTCCCCTGTGGCTGAGTGGACAGAGTTTCGGATGGCCACCTCAATCTCCGGCAGATGTGCATCCCATTCCCGGTGATCTTCGTCCAAGAAGCTGCGAATTGCGGCCAAGACATTCCGGTTTACCCTCTCCGCTGCATTGCTCTGCGGTGAATATACTGGAGTCTTCATGTGTTGGATGCCGAAGCCATCAACCATCTCCTCAAACGCCTTGGATACGAACTGTTTGCCGTTGTCCGAATGTATCGTCTCAGGTACCCCGAACTTGTAAAATACCTCGTTTACCAGGAAATTTACAACGTTCGACGCCGTCGTCCTCCTCCTTCATCGCCTTCAAGAAGGTGTACTTGAAGAAGTGGTCCACCACGATGAATATCCAGGCGTGTCCACTCTTGGACCTCGGATACTTGCCCAGGAAATCGATGTACAGTTTCTGGAATGGCCTCTCCGTCTCTACCCTTCTTCCGATTCCGACCTGCATCCGAAGTTTGGCGCTTTGGATTCCTTGCAAACCTCGCAACGCCGGACGTATTCCCGTACCTGGATAGTCATCCCTGGCCAATAGAACTGGCGTCGCAGGATCTCTAAGGTCTTCGTCATCCCACCATGGCCAGCCTTGGGGTCCGAATGAGCACGCTCTACCAAGCTGTGCGTCAGGCTTTGCGGAATCCACAGCTTCCATTCGGATCCTTCCAATTCCTCGTCCATTTTGGGATTACTCATGCGCTTGAAGATGAGTCCGTCGTCCACCTTGAGGTCCGGTAAGTGCTCCCTGTTGGACTCCACGTCTTGCACTAATTCCTTGTAGTCCTCCGCAGCAAATTCGGTCGTCTCGAATCCCAGTAACTCCGTTGGATCTATCCGGACTTCCTCGATGATGCGGGATAGAGTGTCGTCGACTACGTTCTCGCTGCCTTTGCGATGTTCAATGCTGAAATCGTAGCCCTGCAGCTGGAGAGACTATCTTGCGAGTCGTCCGGACAGATCCTTTATCGTCATCAACCACTTAGGCTGGCGTGATCAGTAATGCAAGTGAGCGGCATCCTTCCACATACGGTCCTGAACTTCCGAATGGCTAGGATAGCCGCCAGACACTCCTTTTCCGTGACCGAGTAATTCACCTGGTGTTTGTTCATCTTGGCCGAGAAGAACGCGATGGGCTGCTCGTCTCCGTCCTGGTTCCGCTGAAACAATACCGCGCCGACGCCAACGTGGGATGCGTCGCACTGGATGTAAAAATGCTTCTTGAAATCCGCATGAACCAGGACCGGCGCGCTCGTCAAGGCCAACTTCAGGTCATCCACTGCCTGGGTGGCGCTGGAACTTAAGGAAAACTTTGTGCTTCCAGCCTTCTTCAAGGACTCGGAGAGTGGTGCGGCTAGCGTTGCGAAGTTCTTTACGAACCATCGATACCATCCCGCTGTGCCGAGGAAGGCACGTACTTCCTTCATGGATTTCGGGTAAGGCATCTTCTGGATTGCCGAAACACGTCCAGGATCCATCCGCAGCAGTCCACCTCCGACTATAAACCCTAGGTAAGTCAAGATTTGAAGCAAAACTTCGACTTCTTTAACCCTATGGTCAATCCGGCTGCTTTCAGACTGTGGGCTACTCGACTCAATTATTTCAAGTGCGTCTGAAAATCTGGAGCGAGGATTAGCAGGTCGTCCAAGTAGACGAAGACGTTGGATCTGAGCTCTGCTGGTATCACCCGATCCATGAGCCGCACCAAGCGTTGTGCCGCGTTGCACAGCCCGAACGGCATCATTCGGAACTGGTACAACGGCCTGCCTGGAACCGTGAACGAAGTGTACTCCTTGCTTTTCTCATCCAGTTCGATCTGCCAAAACGCAAACTTCCGGTCAACCCTGGAGATGTAATGCGTCTGGTCTATTCTGGAGAGGATTTCTTCTATACTGGGCAGAGGGTATGCATCCTTGATAGTTAAAGCGTTCAACTTCCGGGCATCCAGGCAGAACCGGTCTTTCCCCCTGGCTTCGACACCACTGTTGTGCGATTGCTCCACGGGCTTTTTGCTCTTCTCAATGACACCCAGCTCCAACATCTTGTCGATTACATCTTCGACCACCTTCTGCTTCGCCGGAGACATCGGATACGGACGATCCTTAAGGACCCGAGCTCCTTCCATCAGTTCAATGGAATGCCTCTCCATGCTGGTGACTCCGAGGCCGTTCCCTTTCAAAGGTAAGGAACTCATCCTTGACCTTGCCTAACGCCAGCTCTTCATCCGCAGAAAGGCTCCAGGATTCGGGTTCCTCCTTTACCTCGTCCTCATCTTCCTGATCGGCGTAGTGCTCCATCTGGCTGGTATGGATTTCCTCCGTTGCCTTGACGCCTCTCGTCACCGGCTTCCCCACGACGGCTGGAGCTAGCCCGAAGGCTCGCCAGAAGTCGACTCCGAAGTAGGCAGTTTGTTCCAGGTATGGGCAAAGGTAGAACGTGACCGGCTTACTTACGCCTTTGTACCTCACAGGCAGCTCTAAGCGTCCGATGATGGATCGATCCTCGCCAGAAGCCGTCCGGACTACCGAAAAAATACGGTTGGGCGGTAACTCCCAGCGTCTCCACGAGCTCTCGACAGCCTTTGCCCAGCACGTTTACGCTGGCGCCTGTATCCAACAAGCCGGTGAGCTGCTTGCCCAAGGTCTCCACGTCGGCGAATGGTCGAGGATCGGCGGAATCAATGCGTTTAACGGCCGCCACCACCTCTCGTCGTCTTGATCTCCTTATCCTGAAGCGCTCCCTTGCTTTCTGGACTCTCCGCGAGACTAGACGCATGCCGCTCAGCTGATGTTCAGCAAAGATGCGGTTCCGTGCCTCCATATAACGGCGAAGCCTCTCATCCTCCGGTAGGTATCTTAACAAATACTTATGACTACTATATTGGCTATGTACGTTACTGCTTCCGTCTTCTACCTTCGGAACTACTTCGCGGGATTCCAACCTGGGCGAGTCCCTCCCGCTTTCTGACTGCCCAGCCGACCGTTTTTCCGCGCAATCGGGACATTTCAGAGAAATCACGCCCGCTTGCCGCACCGGAAACAGAATCTCCTCCACTCCGTGGCCTCGCAATCCTGGAATCCGTGCTCCGCAGCCCCGCAATTCCAGCAACCTGGCCTGAACGGATTTCGGACTCGCCCACGTAGCTCGTCCACTTCCAAGTTTCGCGGCTCGACGACTTCGTCCTGTACGTGCGCCTCACTGACCCGTAACTTGCTCTGCTGCAAGTAAGCAACACGCCCTCGACGACCGAAACTCCTTTCTACTTCGACGCACTCCACCCGAAGTTCGTCCACTCAAGCCCTTTTTCACAACCTTCACCAACTGCCGCTCTGGCATTGGTTTTTTCAGGCGTGAGGCGAGTTGCTGCATCGAATGGATGTAGTCATCTCTCCCGGCTGTTGCTCACGTTGCAGAAGCTCATGCATCCTTTCGTGTTCCGTCTGGTGACCACGGAACCGATCCATCAGAGCCCTGCGCAGCTGGGCCCAAGTGTCGCCGAAGGAGAGGTTCCAGCGGTCCACTCGGACGTAGTAGTTCCCGTTGCCGGCTCCAGCGTTTGCGTACCACCGCGGCTCGTCCCGAAAATCCACCGTCCTTCGGGCCTCGTGCCACGGCCGTGCATGGCGATCACTCCTGCCTGTCGAATGATACTCGGGTTCCTGGCTCAGGCTGCTGTCGATCCCTGGAGAGTCATTTACCGGCAGTCGAGGTCGCCGCTTGGGAGGCAATTCCGGTGGCCTTCGGTAGCCTCCTCCTGTCTCCTGCCGCTGCTGAACTTCCGGTGGACCGTTTCCGGACACGACGAATTAGGCACTTGGCGACTCGCGCCCTCCTGGAGCGGCTGCGGTTTGCCATCGGCTGGCCTAAGGACATCGTTCAGCAACTTCATCATGTCCATGAAGCCGTTCTGGATTTCCTCCCTCAACGCCTGGCTCACTCCCGACTCCTGCGATGCACGATACGTTTGGGCCGCTTGTGCAAGAGCTGCGTTCATCGCCGACTCCGCCGCTGTATCCCGTCCCAGGCTCAGCTTTTGCGGACTCTTCTGCTCCGGACCCAGAAGTCGATCCTGCGCCTCGACAATTGCCTTGAAATCCAGGACCCTGGGCGACCGATGGTGCTCCAGATCCGCCGGTTGATCCCTGATCCGATCCACCGCACTACCGCCTACCGGCGTTCTGGGTAAACCCCCAGCCAGCGACATCCGCGGCAACTCCGCAGCACCCTCTACGTCCCGTGGACCAAAAATCGTCCTTGTCGTCGCCAGGAAGACCCATCGACCTGAGCTGGTGGCCGTGCCTATCCCTGGCGTCCTTACCCTCGGACATACTTCCCAAGAATTTTTAAATAAATACTTAACTAATATATGATAATAAATAATATGATAAATAAATAAATAATTAAGACAACAAATAAATACAATTATAAATAATATAATAATTATCAAAATAAATACGAAAATATCTAATAGCCAAAATAAATAACAATAAACAAATCTTCCTCACTTTCCAACACCTTTCTAAATCTCCTATTTTTTCTTATTATGTTTTGCTTCCTACTACTCTGTACTTGGGGAGATGGAACTGACCCTCGCCGGTGGGCTTCCGACCTAACTTTCTTGCGCTTTCTCCAAACTCCTATTTTCCCGTCACCGCCTAGCCGTTCGTCAACTGGACTAGCTATCACCCGTGGTGATAGCCGCCAGTTAAGGACATTGGCTGGTTTGGCTCCTGTTGGCCTTTCTTTCCCGCCCTCTTTTTCTATTTTAAATCGAGGTAACCGTGCAGCGCGTAGGGTTACTACGGGTCACGATTACGCAATTAAGTTTACAACCGACATAAAATTAGAAATCCAGGACGGGGAGAAAAACCCAGGAACCCAACATCCTAAGATGCCATCACCGGTTCACTGGTAAACCTGTGACCAGGAGCAAATCGTCGGCAATGTCCGCCGACCCGCCTCCCGTTCTACTTCCAACTTCCCTACACAGCTGACTTCCCCGTCACCACTCCCTAGCAATTGCAATCTATGTTGCAAGACATAGGTCGTGATGGCGGGGGCGTCAGGGTCATAAATGGGCGAGACGTCGTCGCCTCGACAATTTATTTTGTTTAAATTGGGCGCCAATATGTTACGAACTGCTTTTTTTCGGTGGCAGTGCCGCTAGCTCAGTCTTTTCTCAGGGCAGAGTACCCCTAATGCCACAGCTCGCAACATAAATATCGATAACTTCACGGTCTCACATTACTAAACTATCTGTCATCACTAAGACAAAAACGTAAACAAAGCCAAAAATTTACAAATATTGACGTAAAAATGGATTACATTGGTGGCTACCGGTGACCTAGCCAAGCGCTCCCACCCAACCATGGATGCCCTCAAGATGCTGCAGGGCACCACCCATACTCAGTCGGCAGGAGCCCCTATCTCGCGACTACGGCGGTTCCATCTCCCTCACTGGGAAAGTTTACTCACACATTGTGGGTTTTATAAAGGTTTAATAAATATCGTAAGTACAATCGTTTATATACATGCTCCTCTTAACAGATCTATCCTTCCTCAGCCTTTAAGACCGAAACCTGGCCGCCGTCTTCTATATTTACGCGGTCAAAGCAGAGGATTGGTTTTGCTGGAAAAGGGTACAGGCGCCGCGGAAACTATGCTCTATCAGTCATGTATTGGTGGAGCTCGCATGGAAACGCGGCACTCAAAGGAACATACGCTATGCGCGTGTGTGTGGTCACCTAATCCTGAGGAGCTCCAAGGGAAAAGAAGGGACAGGCCAAAAAGGTACGTAACTGCACTGTAAGCTATACCATTTAAAACTATGGTTTGTCTTCAGACCAAGATAAGTCCTGCTCTTAAGTAAAACACAGAACTTGGATGCTAATATATATTTGTACTTTTTTATACTGAGTGATTGTTCAGAATTGAGATCTGTTTTCTTAGTGGGCTTTTTAGCGTGGTTCTTCGAATAGTGTGCCCAGAGAGGTTTTTTGATACCAATCTATTCTGATGAGTTTTCAGCGATGCCAGATGGCAGAAAACATGATCGCCACAGTACTCCCCCTAGACTTCATGTTGTAAAACGAACAGGGAGTCTAATTGTACGACGAGGTCTTGAAGATTGGTTAACAGCAGGGGTCGTTGCGGTGTCTTCGATCCTGTTGCTGAAGTCACTGGATGGATTTGGGGTGGAATGATTGGCTGCGGAGTTTCGATGAAGGCGGGCTTGAGTCGGTCTATAGACACCTTAATGCATCGAGTGCCGGTGTTTATAGTGAAGTATTTGGATTGCTTTTCTTTCACTTCAAAAGGTCCATCGTAAGGCGCTTGAAGGGATCCACGGACGGTGTCGTTGCGTAGGAAGACGTGAGTTGCCTGTTTCAGCTCTTTAAAAAACAAATGGCTTGGAGGAGTCGTGATGTGCCGTCTGGATGGGCCGTATTTCTCGCATGATTTCCTCCAGTTCCTTTGCGAAGTCAGTTTGCGGTTGGAAATTGGACTTTTGATGAAAAAATTCTGCAGGAAGGCGAAGGGTTGTTCCGTACACAAGTTGTGCTGATGTTGTTTTGAATGTCTGGCTTGAATGCTGAACGCAACCCGAGCAGGATCAGTGGAAGTTTTTGTGGCCAATTTACACGATTTTTGCACATAATTGGCTGCTTTAAGTGTTCTGTGCCAGCGTTCGATGATTCCGTTTGCTTGTGGGTGATATGCTGTTGTGCGAAGGTGGTCTATTCCTAGCAGTCGTGACAATTCATGGAACAATTGGGACTCAAACTGTCTGCCCTGATCCGTTGTGATGCGGGCTGGAACTCCAAATCTTGAGATCCACGAGCCGATGAGTGCAGAGGCTACCGTGTTGGCGTGCATGTCCTCAATTGCGATGGCTTCTGGCCAACGTGTATAACGGTCAATGATTGTTAAACAATATCTATATTGACCTGATTGTGATAATGGTCCGATGAGATCTAAATTGATGTGATCGAATCTTTGTGTAGGAAGCGTGAACTGCTGCAGCGGCGAGCGGACGTGTCTGGAAATCTTCGATTTTTGGCAAGGTGTACAGTGTTTTACAAATTGAGAAATCTCCTTGTGCATTGAGGGCCATACGAAGCGTTGCTTGATAAGTTTTATAGTTGATCCAACTCCACTGTGAGAAATGTTGTGTAGTTTTCTGATGACGTTCTTCCTTAGAGGCTCTGGAACAAAAGGTCGCACGCTGGAAGTAGATAAATCGCAAACTATTGAATTGGTAGAGTTGGAAATGCTGATTGACTTCAACTGCAAAGCAGTGGTGTTGTCGTTCAGTAGTCGTTTAAGTTCTTCGCAACTTGCTTGTGCGATGCTGAGTTGGTTGTAGTCGATAATTTCGCGTTTTGATGGTTGAGATGCGGGAAAGCGCGTCAGCAGTAGTGTTTTCAATTCCAGCCACATGCACGATAGAGATAGTGAATTGGCTAATGAAATCCAATTGTCGAAGTTGCCGTGGGGAGGCTTTTTCAGGTTTTTGCGAAAAAGCGTATACCAAAGGCTTATGGTCTGTTCGAATGTCAAACGTTCTTCCTTCTAGCATGTAGCGAAAGTGTCTGATGCTGAGGTATATAGCGAGCAGTTCTCGATCATATGTGCTATACTTGCGTTGCGTTTCAGTTAACTTTACACTGAAAAATCCCATTGGTTGAAACTGGCCGCTCACGACTTGATGTAGTACTGCTCCAACTGCGAAATCGCTTGCATCTGTGCAGAGAAAAAGTGGCGCAGAGGGTGCTGGGTGTACAAGTAACGTTGCCTCTGCAAGAGTTCGCTTACATTCACCGAAATCGTTGATAGTAGCGGCAGTCCAAGTGATTGGAGTTGAGTCATTCTTCTTATTTCCAGGGATAAGTTGGTTTAGCGGTGCCTGATGTTGAATTGCATTTGGCAAGAATCGCCTGTAGAAGTTAATCATTGCCAAGAACCTGCGTAGCTCCTTTGCGACTTTGGGCAGAGGGAAATCCGAAATGGCCTTTACTTTCTCTGGCAGTGATTTGATGCCGTTTGAATCGATATGATGGCCTAAGAAATCGATCGACTTCTTTCCGAAACTACATTTAGCTGGATTTATGGTGAGGTTGAATTGGCGCAGTCGTTCAAATACTTTGCGGAGGTGAAGTTAGTGCTGCTCCATGTTAACTGATGCAACCGCGATGTCATCGACGTAAACGAAGACAAAATCCATCTCTGAGAATGCGGAATGCATGTATCGTTGGAATGTTTGCTCCGCGTTGCACAGTCCGAAAGTCATGTGGGTGAATTCGAATAATCCAAAAGGTGTAGTTATGGCCGTTTTGGGGATGTCTCGAGCCTCGATGGGAATTTGATGGTATGCTCGGTTTAGATCGATCTTTGAAAATACGTGCTTCCCGAAAATATGTGAGTGCAGTCTTGAATGTGTGGTAAGGGATACCGATCTGGGGTGATTTGGGCATTGAGAGCTCGGTAATCGCCGCATGGACGCCATTCACCACTAGCCTTACGGACCATGTGTAACGGGGAGGCGTAAGGCTTTTTGACGCGCGGCAAACGCCGAGGTTGATTAGATACTGGAACTCACTTTTTGCTGCTTGGAATTTTTCTGGGTAAGTATTCTGGGCCTAGCGAATGGTGGAGAGCCTTTGGTTTCAATGCAGTGTGTAACGTTGGCGTTGTTGCTTGAGGAGGAGATGAGTTAAGCTGTGTGATGTCCTTAAATTCTTCCAGTAGCTTGGAGAATTCGCAGTGAATGTTATATGTCCTGATCTCCGCAATTGATTGTTGGCTAAATATACCGCAGCATGATAGGCGTGTTTCGACATCAACTAACTTCGAGTTTTTAAGATCAACCAGGAGATTAAAGTGCTGCAAGAAGTCTGAGCCAATGATTGGGATTTTCGTATCGGCTATGGTAAAAATCCATGTGAAAGGGCGGCGCAAGCCGAGATCCAGCGTAAGGCGGGTGGTACCATAAGTATGGATTGCTGTTCCATTGGCTGCGAATAGTGTATGGTTATTATTAGCTTTGATGTCTCGATTAATTGTTTTTGGTAGTATAACAGATACGTCAGCTCCAGTGTCGATGAGAAAACTTTTACCCGATTTGGAGTCCGGAACGAAGAGACGGTTGGAGGATGAAATTCTGCAGATGTTTACTTTAAACAATGGGTAGCGCTGTGAGGCATTTGGGATACGACCGTCGGAGCTGCCCTGTTGATTTCCAACGGTGGAGCAGACCTACGATTACAGCACGCGCGGGAGGTGGTAAGCGCTTGATCCAGTAGCGACGTACAACCGATTCGTCATTGGTGGCGTTAGTTTGCTGTAGTTGGCTGAGTAGATGACTTGGACGACCGTCACCTAGTTGAATTCCTGTCGCAAGTCTGTCGAGGCGCACCATCTCTGATTCGGCAAATTTTGACAAAATTGCTTGCTTGAGGGTTGAGTACGGGTTTGTTTGTGGTGGGTTATTGACAAGATCGTGCACTTGGTCCAGGTATTTGGGATCAGCATACGCAATTACTGCTGCGTATTTCTCCTGTTCTTTGCGTGCACCGAGACCTTGCAGCAAAAACCAGCTTTCCAGTTTGGTGAAAAACATTTCGATGTTGGTAATGGAATGTAGTTGAGGGAAGGGCATCTTGGCAAATACCGAGTTCACAGCACTAGCATCAGGAATTTGCAGTGGTTCCTGCGCGTCGACGAAGTCTTCGTTATCCGGCATTGTTTGAGGTTATGTTGAAGTTCTGAGTAAGTCGAGGTGCGTTCGCTTTGATTGCAGATGTTTGAATCGTCTGGTGTCACCAATTATGGTTTGTCTTTAAACCAAGATAAGTCCTGCTCTTAAGTAAAACACAGAACTTGGATGCTAATATATATTTTGTACTTTTTTATACTGAGTGATTGTTCAGAATTGAGGTCTGTTTTCTTAGAGGGCTTTTTAGCGTGGTTCTTCGAACAGTGTGCCCAGAGAGGTTTTTTGATACCAATCTATTCTGAGGAGTTTTCAGCGCGATGCCAGATGGCAGAAAACATGATCGCCACAAACTAATGATCGCGACCTTTTTAATTTTAGGCAAACAACGAGGACAAATAAGGCTCTCGGGACTAACTCCGGATAAATTCATAAACAGGGAAGTAGATATCTATATATATATAATCAAGGTACACGTGTATTTAAATTTTCCTAAATTTCAGCCACTATTGGGCCGGGCCTGGAGGCAATGATAGCCCGGGCGGAAGGCTTCTCGCCGGAGGCCAGCAGCGATACGGATCTCCACACAGGAAAACGGCGCTCTCCGGTGAGTTGTGCAATGGCAGTCCGAGATTCGGCTGCCAGACAAAATGGCGATACCTCTCAGCGCCGCGATGCGACCACTGGAAGTTCACGAGATGAGGAGGACGCGGCACACCGGACGGACTCACCGGGAAATTCCTGATGTCGTCGGCGTCGACTGTGAAAGGCTTCTCTTGCTGGTCGTTGATACGGGTCGAACGGACACCGTTTGCTGGGCAGCCAAGTCGGACTGGCAGGTATGGCGAAGTCGCGCAGATGTCAGCAGAACTCCAAATAAATATTCCGGGGCCCTTTGTATTGGGACCCCGGCTGCTATTTAATTTTAAGCACATAGACAAATTTGTAGTTTCCCGTCTACCTGGCTGGACAGTATAGCCGCGACTATCTCGACATCTGCTGATCATCGTTCATACCCCCCGCCATATTACATGGCCTCTCTCAAATTGGGTCATTGGATACATGGTCCATTTAAAGTAATCCCAGAGCGAACCGGGATTAATCTTCAAATGGCCAGATCGCCCGCCAGACTCATCCCGCTGCTGCAACTATCGCCCTATCGACCTAACCTATCGATAAGGTCCCTCCCATCCGACTCCAACTGCAACATATTTCCCACAAATTTTCCGATCGTTCCTATGGCAGCTATATGATATAGTCGTCCGATTTTGATAACATTAAATTCGAAGCTCAGAACTAGTTAAAAAAAGTTTATTCCAGGCGTAGAGGTTATGTTAAAAAACACCGAAGCTATATTTTGTTTAATATTATTTTTTCCACCAATTTTCCGATCGTTCCTATCGCAGCTACATGATATAGTCGTCCGATTTTGATAAAATTAAATTCGAAGCTCAGAACTAGTTAAAAAAAGTTTATTCCAAGCGTAGGAGGTTATGTTAAAAAACACCGAAGCTATATTTTGCTTAATATTATTTTCCCACCAATTTTCTGATCGTTCCTATGGCAGCTATATGATATAGTCGTCCGATTTTGATAAAATTAAATTCTGTCTGTCTGTCTGTCTGTCTGTCTGTCTGTCTGTCTGTCCTGTCTGTCTGTCTGTCTGTCTGTCTGTCTGTCTGTCTGTCTGTCTGTCTGTCTGTCTGTCTGTCTCTGTCTGTCTGTCTGTCTGTCTGTCTGTCTGTCTGTCTGTCTGTCTGTCTGTCTGTCTGTCTGTCTGTCTGTCTGTCTGTCTGTCTGTCTGTCTGTCTGTCTGTCTGTCTGTCTGTCTGTCTGTCTGTCTGTCTGTCTGTCTGTCTGTCTGTCTGTCTGTCTGTCTGTCTGTCTGTCTGTCTGTCTGTCTGTCTGTCTGTCTGTCTGTCTGTCTGTCTGTCTGTCTGTCTGTCTGTCTGTCTTGTCTGTCTGTCCTGTCTGTCTGTCTGTCTGTCTGTCTGTCTGTCTGTCTGTCTGTCTGTCTGTCTGTCTGTCTGTCTGTCTGTCTGTCTGTCTGTCTGTCTGTCTGTCTGTCTGTCTGTCTGTCTGTCTGTCTGTCTGTCTGTCTGTCTGTCTGTCTGTCTGTCTGTCTGTCTGTCTGTCTGTCTGTCTGTCTGTCTGTCTGTCTGTCTGTCTGTCTGTCTGTCTGTCCCTGTCTGTCTGTCTGTCTGTCTGTCTGTCTGTCCTGTCTGTCTGTCTGTCTGTCTGTCTGTCTGTCTGTCTGTCTGTCTGTCTGTCTGTCTGTCTGTCTGTCTGTCTGTCTGTCTGTCTGTCTGTCTGTCTTGTCTGTCTGTCTGTCTGTCTGTCTGTCTGTCTGTCTGTCTGTCTGTCTGTCTGTCTGTCTGTCTGTCTGTCTG